>NC_035437.2:68031625-68336625 GCF_002127325.2 Helianthus annuus | reverse complement strand
TTGAACACAAGAACGTAATTAAATGTGTTTTCTATTGACAATCTAACAGTACAATCCCGTGAAAACAAACTGCAAGAGTTTCCCTAGCAAACTCTCCAAAAGTTCTCTAAACTCTAAAATGAACCAAGACTCCCCTATTTATAGGCAAGGCATTAAGGAAGTTCTCCTTAATTACAAGTTTGCCACTCCTCATTTAAAATAGACTTTTCCCTAATTTTAACAATACAAAACCTTGTCTTGATCATTTTTCTGCTACAATCTGAGATTGACGTAAGTGATAGACATTATGCACTCACAGACATTATGCACTCACATGACACTTTGCTAGAAAGTGTTAGAGTTAAACAAATAACTCTACACCAATGATCACATATCCTAATGAAGATTTACTGAATCTTCCACTCGAAAGGGATGCTGATGATTCACTATCTAAAAACTATGATACTTTCTGTTTTGTCGAGCCTTGCTTTGATCTCTGGTTTGATGGTTGTACGTGCAAAAATCCAGTACATTCCGTTTTGTTTCCCATCCAAGTCTTTCGCAACACTTCAGGTTTACTTCTTTTGTTAGGTCTCGACTTTTTCGCTATGATCTTCCCAGTAGTTCATAGATTGGTGGAAGTGATAGACATAATGCACTCACAGACTCCCCCTTGGATATTACCACAGTCAATCTCGTAGCTTTCTGTCTTTTCTCTCTCTCTCTCTCTCTCTCTCTCTCTCTCTCTCTCTCTCTCTCTCTCTGAGTCTTCTCAAAGACTTTGACATCTTCAGAACCACACTCCCCTTTAGCTCTTCAAGCTCCTCTTGAATCTACGTTCTGAACCAGCTCTCCCTTTCTGTTGACTCTTTTCTTTAGGCTCCCCCTTTCGTTAAGCTTCCGTGCTTTAAGGAACGACACCTGGTTCTTCGATTACAAGCTCCTCCTTGCTTTGTGCTCGTCTTCAGGCTCCCCCTTAGTCTCAGCTATCAGGATCGTAATTTGGATAAACAATTTCAAATAACTTGTAAAAGTATTTGACAATTTAGATTCAAGATTGTGAACCTGGCTCTAATCACAAATATAACAATATGTAATTTCCAGGAACAACTTGGTTCTCTCCCCCTATCAAATAACTATAAAATTTGACAGTCAAAGTATCCAAAACCTCATTTTTTCAAGCAGATTTTGATCAATGTCTCACAAAATATTTGGAATTTTGTTATGAAATTTTATAGGGTTTAGAAACACATGGTTTCGCATATAATATCAAAAATCATCAATTTTTATACATGAAATCTCGATTAATTTGAGTTTTTAGTTCAAAATAAGAAAATGAGATGAAGTGAAAATTGACAAATCTGATCAAATTTGAACTCTGAATCTGATGAAATCACGTGAATTCTTGCATATCTGATCCGTGCAATCGATCTCCCGCTCTGATACCACTTGTAGGTTCGTTTCTGGATCGAATTCGAATAACTGTTGATTACGAAGAACACGTACGGCGTGCGGAATCCGTGTACGTGTGTGGATTGAACACAAGAACGTAATTAAATGTGTTTTCTATTGACAATCTAACAGTACAATCCCGTGAAAACAAACTGCAAGAGTTTCCCTAGCAAACTCTCCAAAAGTTCTCTAAACTCTAAAATGAACCAAGACTCCCCTATTTATAGGCAAGGCATTAAGGAAGTTCTCCTTAATTACAAGTTTGCCACTCCTCATTTAAAATAGACTTTTCCCTAATTTTAACAATACAAAACCTTGTCTTGATCATTTTTCTGCTACAATCTGAGATTGACGTAAGTGATAGACATTATGCACTCACAGACATTATGCACTCACATGACACTTTGCTAGAAAGTGTTAGAGTTAAACAAATAACTCTACACCAATGATCACATATCCTAATGAAGATTTACTGAATCTTCCACTCGAAAGGGATGCTGATGATTCACTATCTAAAAACTATGATACTTTCTGTTTTGTCGAGCCTTGCTTTGATCTCTGGTTTGATGGTTGTACGTGCAAAAATCCAGTACATTCCGTTTTGTTTCCCATCCAAGTCTTTCGCAACACTTCAGGTTTACTTCTTTTGTTAGGTCTCGACTTTTTCGCTATGATCTTCCCAGTAGTTCATAGATTGGTGGAAGTGATAGACATAATGCACTCACAGACTCCCCCTTGGATATTACCACAGTCAATCTCGTAGCTTTCTGTCTTTTCTCTCTCTCTCTCTCTCTCTCTCTCTCTCTCTCTCTCTCTCTCTCTCTGAGTCTTCTCAAAGACTTTGACATCTTCAGAACCACACTCCCCTTTAGCTCTTCAAGCTCCTCTTGAATCTACGTTCTGAACCAGCTCTCCCTTTCTGTTGACTCTTTTCTTTAGGCTCCCCCTTTCGTTAAGCTTCCGTGCTTTAAGGAACGACACCTGGTTCTTCGATTACAAGCTCCTCCTTGCTTTGTGCTCGTCTTCAGGCTCCCCCTTAGTCTCAGCTATCAGGATCGTAATTTGGATAAACAATTTCAAATAACTTGTAAAAGTATTTGACAATTTAGATTCAAGATTGTGAACCTGGCTCTAATCACAAATATAACAATATGTAATTTCCAGGAACAACTTGGTTCTCTCCCCCTATCAAATAACAATAAAATTTGACAGTCAAAGTATCCAAAACCTCATTTTTTCAAGCAGATTTTGATCAATGTCTCACAAAATATTTGGAATTTTGTTATGAAATTTTATAGGGTTTAGAAACACATGGTTTCGCATATAATATCAAAAATCATCAATTTTTATACATGAAATCTCGATTAATTTGAGTTTTTAGTTCAAAATAAGAAAATGAGATGAAGTGAAAATTGACAAATCTGATCAAATTTGAACTCTGAATCTGATGAAATCACGTGAATTCTTGCATATCTGATCCGTGCAATCGATCTCCCGCTCTGATACCACTTGTAGGTTCGTTTCTGGATCGAATTCGAATAACTGTTGATTACGAAGAACACGTACGGCGTGCGGAATCCGTGTACGTGTGTGGATTGAACACAAGAACGTAATTAAATGTGTTTTCTATTGACAATCTAACAGTACAATCCCGTGAAAACAAACTGCAAGAGTTTCCCTAGCAAACTCTCCAAAAGTTCTCTAAACTCTAAAATGAACCAAGACTCCCCTATTTATAGGCAAGGCATTAAGGAAGTTCTCCTTAATTACAAGTTTGCCACTCCTCATTTAAAATAGACTTTTCCCTAATTTTAACAATACAAAACCTTGTCTTGATCATTTTTCTGCTACAATCTTAGATTGACGTAAGTGATAGACATTATGCACTCACAGACATTATGCACTCACATGATACTTTGCTAGAAAGTGTTAGAGTTAAACAAATAACTCTACACCAATGATCACATATCCTAATGAAGATTTACTGAATCTTCCACTCGAAAGGGATGCTGATGATTCACTATCTAAAAACTATGATGCTTTCTGTTTTGTCGAGCCTTGCTTTGATCTCTGGTTTGATGGTTGTACGTGCAAAAATCCAGTACATTCCGTTTTGTTTCCCATCCCAGTCTTTCGCAACACTTCAGGTTTACTTCTTTTGTTAGGTCTCGACTTTTTCGCTATGATCTTCCCAGTAGTTCATAGATTGGTGGAAGTGATAGACATAATGCACTCACAGACTCCCCCTTGGATATTACCACAGTCAATCTCGTAGCTTTCTGTCTTTTCTCTCTCTCTCTCTCTCTCTCTCTCTCTCTCTCTCTCTCTCTCTCTCTCTCTGAGTCTTCTCAAAGACTTTGACATCTTCAGAACCACACTCCCCTTTAGCTCTTCAAGCTCCTCTTGAATCTACGTTCTGAACCAGCTCTCCCTTTCTGTTGACTCTTTTCTTCAGGCTCCCCCTTTCGTTAAGCTTCCGTGCTTTAAGGAACGACACCTGGTTCTTCGATTACAAGCTCCTCCTTGCTTTGTGCTCGTCTTCAGACTCCCCCTTAGTCTCAGCTATCAGGATCGTAATTTGGATAAACAATTTCAAATAACTTGTAAAAGTATTTGACAATTTAGATTCAAGATTGTGAACCTGGCTCTAATCACAAATATAACAATATGTAATTTCCAGGAACAACTTGGTTCTCTCCCCCTATCAAATAACTATAAAATTTGACAGTCAAAGTATCCAAAACCTCATTTTTTCGAGCAGATTTTGATCAATGTCTCACAAAATATTTGGAATTTTGTTATGAAATTTTATAGGGTTTAGAAACACATGGTTTCGCATATAATATCAAAAATCATCAATTTTTATACATGAAATCTCGATTAATTTGAGTTTTTAGTTCAAAATAAGAAAATGAGATGAAGTGAAAATTGACAAATCTGATCAAATTTGAACTCTGAATCTGATGAAATCACGTGAATTCTTGCATATCTGATCCGTGCAATCGATCTCCCGCTCTGATACCACTTGTAGGTTCGTTTCTAGATCGAATTCGAATAACTGTTGATTACGAAGAACACGTACGGCGTGCGGAATCCGTGTACGTGTGTGGATTGAACACAAGAACGTAATTAAATGTGTTTTCTATTGATAATCTAACAGTACAATCCCGTGAAAACAAACTGCAAGAGTTTCCCTAGCAAACTCTCCAAAAGTTCTCTAAACTCTAAAATGAACCAAGACTCCCCTATTTATAGGCAAGGCATTAAGGAAGTTCTCCTTAGTTACAAGTTTGCCACTCCTCATTTAAAATAGACTTTTCCCTAATTTTAACAATACAAAACCTTGTCTTGATCATTTTTCTGCTACAATCTTAGATTGACGTAAGTGATAGACATTATGCACTAACAGACATTATGCACTCACATGACACTTTGCTAGAAAGTGTTAGAGTTAAACAAATAACTCTACACAAATGATCACATATCCTAATGAAGATTTACTGAATCTTCCACTCGAAAGGGATGCTGATGATTCACTATCTAAAAACTATGATGCTTTCTGTTTTGTCGAGCCTTGCTTTGGTCTCTGGTTTGATGGTTGTACGTGCTAAAAATCCGGTACATTCCGTTTTGTTTCCCATCCCAGTCTTTCGCAACACTTCAAGTTTACTTCTTTTGTTAGGTCTCGACTTTTTCGCTATGATCTTCCTAGTAGTTCATAGATTGGTGGAAGTGATAGACATAATGCACTCACAGACTCCCCCTTGGATATTACCACAGTCAATCTCGTAGCTTTCTGTCTTTTCTCTCTCTCTCTCTCTCTCTCTCTCTCTCTCTCTCTCTCTCTCTCTCTCTCTCTGAGTCTTCTCAAAGGCTTTGACATCTTCAGAACCACACTCCCCTTTAGCTCTTCAAGCTCCTCTTGAATCTACGTTCTGAACTAGCTCTCCCTTTCTGTTGACTCTTTTCTTCAGGCTCCCCCTTTCGTTAAGCTTCCGTGCTTTAAGGAACGACACCTTGTTCTTCGATTACAAGCTCCTCCTTGCTTTGTGCTCGTCTTCAGACTCCCCCTTAGTCTCAGCTATCAGGATCGTAATTTGGATAAACAATTTCAAACAACTTGTAAAAGTATTTGACAATTTAGATTCAAGATTGTGAACCTGGCTCTAATCACAAATATAACAATATGTAATTTCCAGGAACAACTTGGTTCTCTCCCCCTATCAAATAACTATAAAATTTGACAGTCAAAGTATCCAAAACCTCATTTTTTCGAGCAGATTTTGATCAATGTCTCACAAAATATTTGGAATTTTGTTATGAAATTTTATAGGGTTTAGAAACACATGGTTTCGCATATAATATCAAAAATCCTCAATTTTTATACATGAAATCTCGATTAATTTGAGTTTTTAGTTCAAAATAAGAAAATGAGATGAAGTGAAAATTTGACAAATCTGATCAAATTTGAACTCTGAATCTGATGAAATCACGTGAATTCTTGCATATCTGATCCGTGCAATCGATCTCCCGCTCTGATACCACTTGTAGGTTCGTTTCTAGATCGAATTCGAATAACTGTTGATTACGAAGAACACGTACGGCGTGCGGAATCCGTGTACGTGTGTGGATTGAACACAAGAACGTAATTAAATGCGTTTTCTATTGACAATCTAACAGTACAATCCCGTGAAAACAAACTGCAAGAGTTTCCCTAGCAAACTCTCCAAAAGTTCTCTAAACTCTAAAATGAACCAAGACTCCCCTATTTATAGGCAAGGCATTAAGGAATTTCTCCTTAATTACAAGTTTGCCACTCCTCATTTAAAATAGACTTTTCCCTAATTTTAACAATACAAAACCTTGTCTTGATCATTTTTCTGCTACAATCTGAGATTGACGTAAGTGATAGACATTATGCACTCACAGACATTATGCACTCACATGACACTTTGCTAGAAAGTGTTAGAGTTAAACAAATAACTCTACACAAATGATCACATATCCTAATGAAGATTTACTGAATCTTCCACTCGAAAGGGATGCTGATGATTCACTATCTAAAAACTATGATGCTTTCTGTTTTGTCGAGCCTTGCTTTGGTCTCTGGTTTGATGGTTGTACGTGCTAAAAATCCGGTACATTCCGTTTTGTTTCCCATCCCAGTCTTTCGCAACACTTCAGGTTTACTTCTTTTGTTAGGTCTCGACTTTTTCGCTATGATCTTCCCAGTAGTTCATATAGGAGCTATAGTTGTTTCATTCCTATTCGTTGTTATGATGTTCCATATTCAAGTAGCGGAGATTCACGAAGAAGTATTGCGCTATTTACCAGTGAGTGGTACTATTGGACTGATCTTTTGGTGGGAAATGTTCTTCATTTTAGATAATGAAAGCATTCCATTACTACCAACCCAAAGAAAAGCAATTCAAAGCACAAATCAGGAATATGTTGAAGAAGAGGATAAAAATTGATCCAATAAACATCTGTTTTGGCATCATCTGTTCTAGGGGGAGATTGTTGGACCTACAAATGAACAAATGATATCCAAAAGCCAAAGCTTGATTCACTGATCAAGAAATAAGCAAAAGATTGAACCAGTGTCTCCCCAAAGATAGTGAATCTTGAACACCTATTCAGAACACCTGTTCAAGAACAAAGCAAACATTTGATCAAGGCTTGGACTGATATTCAAGAGGATACAACATCTGTTGAAAGCTAAAGACTGTTGAAGACCAAAGCATTGATGAAGTCAAAGGTCTGATGAAGAAGACCAAACATCTGTATGGCCAAACAGATATTTGGACAACTGCAACGGAGGATATCTTAGACAGTGTTTTCCCAATGTAACAGTATTTATCTTATATCAGTGTTTAGATTAGTTGGAGCGGATGTTAGGATTTGCACAGATGTTTATAATATCTGTGGAATCTTTTCTGTTAGGAATGTTATATGTGTGGAACGGATGTTAGGATTTGCACAGATGTTTGTAACATCTGTCGAAACTTTTCTGTTAGAAATGTTAGATGTCACTATCAGGGTGATGTCAGCAAATCACTAGACAAAACTTTCGTACTTATTATAAATAGATCACACCTGTTAGTGATCTATTATCACACACTCCCCCTTTTCTCTTGTACGAACTGATTTGTTCACGTGATCAGCTGGGGGGAGTCTGTAGAGTCAATTGAACTATAAAACATTTGAATCCATTGTGATTAATGAAAACCATTCATTGATGAAGACTATCAGTTTGTAAACTCAGTTCTAACAACTAGGGATGGCAATGGGCCGGGTTCGGGCGGACATTGGTAATCCCATACCCATACAAGGTTATAAAATCGTGTCCCATACTCAGCCCAATACCTATCGGGTATCGGGCATACACACATGTATCAGGCATTATTATTTTTATATGGTTTTATGTATATACTTCACAACATAAAAAAATATAAATAATATTATCTAATACATATTCCAAAAAAATATATATATTTTTTCATATAATGAACCTACTAAAAGTCTAATATAAAGCACTAGTAGACAAAGGTTAAAGGAATATAAACTTATAAACAAAAACACATTGGGTATATGATTTGGGTATATAGTTCGGATAAACGGGTATGTAATTTTGAGTAATCGGTCGGGTATCACCTACTCCCATACCCGTCCTATACCCACGCAAATTTCTAAAACTAGTCTCATACCCGGCCCATACCCGTTGGGTTTCGGGTATACTCGTCCAATTTATTTCGGGGAGGATCCATTTAAGAAAAAACCTTCTAAGGTTATGTAGAAATGATTTTCCTTACCTGTCACGGCCCCCGACCCAGTTTCCCAGTCCGGAAGCCACGGGACAGAAAACCTGTGGTATTGGTGGTTGATTTAGCAGCGGAAATTTTAACAGGATCGTTTATACTGAAAACACCCGATTATTTTATTTCGAATTTCAGGACAAACCCCGTAATTTACAATAAAGTAATTTCACTGGGAAATCCCCTGATTACAAAAACATGTTTATTTATTTACTGAGCCACTTCATTCAAGCTGGAGTGCTACGCGACACTTTTCCTTATTCACAGTAAATCACCTGAAACATGTTTAAAAGATTTTATCAACAGGGAAATACTGGAGAGTCATTCAATTTGTACAAAACGACACATTGTTATAATTTACAGTATTAAGAGCGATTACAATTATCATTATCTTATAATTAGCTGGTCCAGTTGTCACTCGACTGGATCTGTGACTGTGATCATATCACTATTGGGTCCGTTCACCTAAAAGTGGCGTGTATCACTATTTAGGTACATTCACCTAAAAGTGATAAAACAGCAGTAATGTGCACAATACCCCACTTATTCCAGTAACTTAAGATAACAAAGACTTAATCCCCGTAAAATATAACTGGAAAACATTTAGGGTTTACAAAGCAATCTTGATCAAAGCAGAATGACTCACATTGCAAGTTTAAACTGACAGAGTCTACCTGCTGATTAAGCCGTAACCTAGTTAAATAATGCAAACGAAACTAGGTTAGTAACTTAATACAACATTTACGATAATCTCACGAAATCAAAACCCTCACGACGAATGACAAAGTATAGCCCGAATTCAGGCAGCACTTAAACATCCATCGGATCGGTTTCAATCGATCGTACATTGTATCGTAGCAGTGATCGAGTTATTACCCTGTTATCGTAGCAGCGTCTCGACACTAAAATGGAACATTCGTACAGAAAGAAAGCTGTTTTGGTGAAATTTTTCGAACAAATTGAACTGGCCATGCAACGTCGAATTTATAGCTGAAATTTGCGTTTGTCGCCGCCCGCGAAGACTCTCCTTAATTCTTTCGCGACCCGCGAGCGATCATAAAAACTTGATTTTCTTAATTTTTCATAAAAATTAGGGTTTTAGAGGTTCAGGTTTTCACTTACGGAGCGTTTTAGGACATTTTCGTGCAGATCCTTACATTACCCATCTAGATATTATCTAATAACACTTAATGTAACACCCCGTGTTAATAAAAGTCAAAGTACAAGTCAAAGTCAAAGTCAAAGGAATAAAAGATTGCTAATTGCGATCTGTCACTCCTTGCTTAACTATTGATTGTACGACAATGACTTGTAATCGAATCTTTTTATTTAATTGCTTTACTTGTATTATGTGGAGTATCTATTAATAATCGATGTTTATCGCTTGTTATATCGCTTTATCACTAATCGCATCGCAATCGCGCTCACACCTTGAATTATAGGTTCTGTATATTGTTTTACGTGTGTGTGTTAATTATGTGTTACTTGTGCATGTTTACTTTATGTTTGTGGTGATTAATTGAAACGCAATCACAACTCTATCACAACGCAACTTAATCGCAATTACTAAACGCAAGTTTGTTAAGATGATTGTATGTTAGATATAGTATTTGTGTGTTTATTATTAATCTACCGCATCGCTTAATCGAAACTCGCTTAAACGCATCGCAACGTCCAAAATGTAAAACGAAACGTCGAAACACAACTCGTCGGAGCCACTCGATCGAATGACAGTTCGATCGAATGGCCATCCGATCGAATTGCCATCCGATCGAAGTGTCATCCGATCGGTGAGCTATCCGACACTTGCACACCACTTTCCCTTTTTGGCAACCTATAAATACCCCCTGTCACATCACAAGTGATGTGACAGCTCTCTCTCGCTCGACCAGCACATTCCAGCCTCTTTTCTCTCAATTTCTCGTGATTCTTGTAAGTTTTCAACCTTGTACTTCTATGATCTGCACACACTTCTTCATCATTTTCACCTTTGAATCTTAACTTTTAACCGAGAAATCAGCGGATTTGAGGTGTTCTAGGGTGATGTCATCATGGAGTTCTTATGAGCTTCAAGTTTTGATTTCATTCCACCAAGAACAACTCAGATCTGAAGAATTTCCACAGGATTAAACATGATTTTTGCATAGATCTAAACATTTCAAAGTAAAAGGATTGAAAGATGCTTTTCTAGCTTTCTTTCAACTCTTTTACACTCAATGCACACAAAACCGATAGAATCGGAGCTCATTCAGGTCTTCTACTCGTTTTTTAGTGATGTGCCAGTTTGAGATCTGGATCCTATCAACGAGACAACCGATTTCGAGATAAACATGAACAACCGTCAAGGAACAGTTAACTGGTCGGATTAGGGTGATTCATGTTCGATCGAACGACTCGGGACTTGCCGAGGTTCCGTTGTTTAGTACGTTGTCATACCGTCTCGAACAAAACGCAAAACTTTCAAAATAAACAGGTTCAAGACGATCATGTTCGTTGGGACGGATTGCCGTTCGATCGGATTGCCCTTGGTTCCAACACTTAAAACATTTTCAATTTTTCAAACATCTGAATGTCTAACGGATCGCCGTCCGATCGGATTGCCATCCGATCGAACGACCATCCGATAGTTTGACATTTGGACTTCGACACTTAATCATTTTTATAATTTTCAAAGATCATCAGTTCTAATGGATTGCCACCCGATCGCGTGACCATCCTGCTCTGAACTTGTTCTCACTAGAAATGTCTCGCCAATCGGATCGCTATCCGATCGAACGACCGTTTAATCGATCGACCTGAAAGGTAGAGATACTTCTCTATTTTCAAAATGCTACAACGAAAACTTCAAAGCCATCATACACAAACACATCCTTACCGAACGAATGCCAATCCGACCGAATGGCCATCCGATCGGATGACCATCCGAACGGATTGACATCCGATCGAATGACCATCCGACCGGATTGCCATCTGATCGGATTACCACTCGACACTTAGTCACTTTTCATCGTTTATCGCGTCGTTCATCGCTTATGCTATCGTTAACTGTTTAGGCTAATCTTTCAGCGCTCCCTTCAATCCAAGATAGTGTTTATTAACTTAAACGCTATCTGTGAGTATACTCAAACCCTTTTTGCTTTACGCACTTTTGGGTGTTACATACGTTACTTATTCAAATCACAATCGACACACAACGTAAACACTATTTATACGCTGACCATTATTGCATACTACGTGTTATTCGATGAATGTTTGTATGTTATGTTAACACAATGATTGTTGCCTGACACCTTAGCAATGATAATACTATAGTTTTGTAACACCTCGAAATTTTGCGTCCAATAATGTATTGACACGTGTCATAAGTTTACACGTGGTATTAAATACTAATTAAAGGACTAAAGTTGACAAGCATTGGAAGTATGTAAATTCTAGGGTTAAAAATGTCAACGAGGGATAAATATACTGTACAGTAACCCTAAATGATGCTCGTACCTTCAAACGAATGAATCATGGATCGTACGGAACAAAAGGTGGAAGAAAGTGAAGGATTACAAACTACAGGGGTCAAAGGTGCCAACATGTTTAATTTATACCTCTGAGTGACCCTTTGACAAACCCGAGACTTTGTAACAGTAAATTACGCTCACTAGAATATACGATATAAATTTCGCGAAGTTCCGTTTTAAAACGAGAAAGTTATGATCAATTTCATATGCGAGGGGTTAGAAGCGTCAACAATGAAAGTTGGGGCTTTTCGGATAGTAATTAAACTAACCGGGGACTTAACGGCGCGGGTAAAAGTCACGAGGCCCTTATTCGTAAATAAACGAGGCCCAAAACGCAAAGTTACCCCTTCGAAACCGAAAGGCCAGGGCAATAATGGCAAAAGATTTGAAAATCTTGAAATACAGGCCTCAAGCAGGCCACGTTGAAGAAGCCAAGAAGCTTACGCGGGCCGCGCGGGCAGTGCAGATCCGGTTACTGACAATAGGATCCAAGCGACCCGCGTAAAGGTAGCCTGATCCTTAACGCGGGCCGCGTCAGACCGCCAGATGCAGAATACGGGGACAGGTTCACTGTTTGCTATTTTAACCGCCTTAGAATGCCATTATGAGAGCATGGGCGCCCCCTAAACGACCCCTAGCACCCAGGGACACATCTTGATGATCAAGGAACCCTTGTAGCCTTAGTTGTGATGATCTTGTGCTTCCATTTTCACTATAAAAGGCCATGAGTTGTGCACTTAGTAAACACACCTCAAACCTGCTTTCTTGATCACTCCTGGAGCTCAAGAACACTCTTCTATCATCTCTGGTCGTGTACCAAGCTTCTGTAAGTATGCCTAACCCTTTGTGGTTTAGTTTTTACATAGTTATAGCTTGAAAGTCAATCCGTCGTAATTAACGATTGACTTTACGATAAATCACAAATGGTCCAGTGGTTTGTCGAATCAAAGGTAGTTATATGTTGGTAATCATGTGGGCTTTAAACCCCAAAAAGGGCACCCTATGATTACCACTCTAACTAGTCCAAATGTCGAGTCAAACTTGCTTAGAAAAAGTCAACAGAATGCTATTTTGCGATTTTATGCATAATCAGTAATGTAGATAGCGTGTAACCTGTTTTAACACTCATATAACATGATAATAAGTATATTAACTAGTCTAAGCTTGTTTGATCCGAACATTTACTGTTTTGACCCGGTTCAGAGCCGAAAGTCGCAAAACTTTGACTTTTGCTTTGACTTCAGTTCTGACCCGTTATGGTATGTTTTAGATATGCCTTAGGACTCTCTTAGGACCAGGTTACATGATGGTATAACCCTCTGTGACCGGTTCATTGTTTGTCCGAGTCTTTAGCGCATTTCCGTTAAACGCCTAAAGGTTGACCATAACGCCCTTTTTACTTTAGAATGAGAATTTTGGACATGTGAAAGGACAATAACCTTAGTTGCTGACTTCTAAGCATGTCCCTAAAATTTCACGTCAATCCGAGGTCTAGAATAGGAGTTATGCTAAATAGCGCAATTACGGAAACTTTAGTAATTAAACGGCGCATTTAGCGTAAAGCCTATCTAAACCCAAATTTCGACACCAAACCTTTTACACACTGATGTAAAATAATATTTTGAGATTTTTAAAGATTTTTAATCATTTTTAACCTGCTCATAACATGCGGTTATGGCATCGGTTCGGTAAATACCGAATATACCCTTTTTGGACATAACTTGAGTTCTACAAGGTATTTTGACCCGATTCCAGTTGCTACTGATTTTAAATAATAAATAGAGTATTTTGTAATTTATAAACTGTTCGGAAAACTCAGATTTCCTGTAGAACTCAGAAACCTCTTTTACAATCTTTAAAATGACCAAAATACCCCTACGGGGCATATAATGGATTTAAACTCGTTACGGGCATTATGGAAGGTATCCTACTGATACCACAACCTCTTTAAAGCATATTAACTTAGGAAACTTGTGTAGGACTCTTACGGTTACCCGTTGCGCCTTTTGCGCGCACGGTTCGGTTTATGTAACTAGTTTACATAAACTAGCCAAAACGGGTCAAACCTTGTCGTTTTCACTTCAAAATCCAGGGTGTGGTTGTTATACCCATATAAAACAAGTCTTCAAACTTTTTGGGTCCAAACCACATTCCATTCCCGGTTTTCGCCTTTCACGCGACTAAACCGTATATATCCCTTGAAACTGACCGGTCTAAGCTAAGGCTAAATTAAAGACCCGTTAGGATTCTAATAGGTTGTTTAAACCTTCGTTCAAGAATAGGAGACCAGTAAAAGAAACTTGCATTTGTTTATTAAGGATATTACTTGCTCAGGTAAATACTTTCAACTTATTTTCCATTATACGGGCTTGGGTTACGGTATTTAAAATACCGCTTGGTCGGGCAATTGACCCCAACTCATTAGAAGTCGGGTGATTTCAATGTGACCCGTTTAAAAGTTGGTTTTGTTGGCTTTACGCCTTTGGAAGCTTAATGACCATGTCCCGGATATCCTTGGCATCATTTTACGAAATGGTCACGACCTCGACACGCGGGTGTAGGCGTACACCCAGCGATGTGTCTTTATTAATTAAAGGTATAACCGTTGGTTTTTCCCGCCACGGCTTTATGCTTTGTGGCGTGTCTATTAACCTTAAACCCGGCACGATCCGGGCGACCGAACGCATAGTGAACATGTAATTCTTTTACAAGATTTAATTATAAATTATCCCAAGTTATAAAGAGTTTGTGCCATGTGCATTCAAATCAATTTTATTAAACATTTTACAAAAGTGTCGGTTGAATGTATTTACCAGTGTAAACTGACGTATTTTCCCCAAAAAGATTAATGCAGGTTCTACTCGTAATAGGCTGGCCACTCCTTAGCATCGTTAGAGTCTCGCAAGCTTGGGATGCCAATATCTGTTGAACAATATTTTATATTTTATTTTGATCCCCTGTGGATTTGTTTCGACTACTCGTGATACTTGGATATTATAATCAGTGGTTGAATTATAATTTACCTTTATGCTTCCGCTGTGCATTTAAATGTTGTGGTTTGACTATATTGTTGCCAACTACGTCACGGTAATCCCCCACCGGGCCCACCGGTGAAACACGTGGAAATCGGGGTGTGACAGGTTGGTATCAGAGCCAACGTTGAGTGAATTAAACACTATCCCTATGTGTTTAATCTCAATGACGCAATTGCACATACTTGAGTCTAGACAAGAACATAGGACAAATTCGAATTTGTTATTCCAGTTTGTCTTTTATTGTTTATTGTGATTTAAAGATTTGTTAAGCATGAAATATGCCACCAGCAATTAGAAGAGGAGGAAGAGGCAATGGTCCGATCACTACTCATAATGATCACGAGGCCGGACCTTCGAACATGCGAGCTCCTTCCAGCACGAGGTGCAAAGAACCTCAGAGACGTAGAAGAAACCTCTTTGAGCCAGCAAGACGGTCTACCTCACACAGTTCGACACCCTCATACCATCACTCTTTTGGACCAGATTCGGAGAACGATCCCAGTAACCCTCAACCTTCGTTTATACCTCTCCAGCGATCTACTTCGCACCGTTCCTATGGCGATCCTACTCCTTTCTTCCAGGGCCGATTTAACCCGGCTAATTACGTCCAAGAACCAATAGGTTATAACCCTTTAGGACCCGAAGACCATTTCTCCGAAGATAATGCGGTAGATATGGATGAAGACACGGATCCCATAGAACCTGCACGAGGTACTCCCAACCATCCTATCGAGATCTCTGATGGGTCATCCTTTCATGGAACACCCTATCAAGGTCCCGACAGTTACCAGGCGAGGTTTAACCAGTGTGATTGGTACTTCACACCTTCTCACCACTTCTCGCCTCATGAGCAGCAGCAGCAACAGGATCCCTCCGAGGATTCGCGTTTCGTGGCAGTTACGCCACCGCCACCAGTTCAACCAGCACCTCCTGATCCGCCAAGGCGTAGGAGATCAGGCGCGCGGATGTCTACCCGAGGAGGGGAATTCCACTTTAGCACCCCTCGCCACTCGAGTGCAAGTCACTTTCCGCCAGTGCCTGAAGAACCACAGTTAGGGGAACCTTCGGGACACCCTGCAGAGGTGAATTCTGCACCAGTTGCACCACCTCCGCCACCATTCGGCTATGACAATCTGATACCAGCATACGCCGGTTCCACCACGTACAACCCGTTTGAGCAGCCGAGTCACACACACTACAACTATAATTATGCTGCCGACCCATACGTGGTAGCGGCTAATTACAATGCCCTCCATCCCGATTACTCAGCTCATGGGTATCCAGCACCTCCTAGATTACTCAGCTCATGGGTATCCAGCACCTCCTAGACCTCCGGTTCAGTAGCCGTCGCAGCAGCCACATTTTTCTCCACCGGAGCAAGAAGAAATCCTCCACCGTCTAAACCGAGTGGAACGAGACTTTGAGCAAGAACGTAAAAGTAATCGTGGATTCCTTAAAGGCCTAGCAAACCTACTAAAAGGGAGGAAGAAACGAGATCATTAGTCTCTTTATGTACTATAGTATTTACTATTACAATCAAGTCCCTGCGAGGACATTTGTTTTGAGTATTTTAGTCCCTACGAGGACATTTATCGTGTTTAGTCCCTGCGTGGACAATTGCCTTTCAGTCCCTGCGTGGACCTATCTTTTGTCCCTGTGCGGACATCTATCCTTGTATTAGTCCCTGCGTGGACTTGTTTTTTGTAAACCTCTGCGTAGGTATTTGTCTATTAAAAAGTCCCGTTTAGGGCAGTGTGTAGGCATTATTATGATTAATGGAATGTTAAGTTTATAAATTTAATTTTTGTCATTTTAATACATTATTATATGAAATAAATCAAAAATCATTCCTTTTAAATTAATCTGCTTAAATAAAGAATCTTAATGGTGAAACCTAGCCTGGTGTCATTATAAAACCCGACCAAGATGGTAAGACCCGATTAAAAGGTTCAGATTCCTGTTAACCTCTGTAAACATGTTAACATTCTTGGCAGAAGTGATTCGTAAAAATCACACGCGTCATTCTTATATAAGAATCCTTCAGAGGATTCCAAGACCTAAGTTAATGATTTATAAATCATGGGTTAAATCATCCACTAGTGATGTAGTGCCTACGGGCCATACTTATTGTCATATAAGACAACAGACAGTTGTAGTCTATGACTCCCTGTCAGAAAAGGTAAAAGAACTATGGTTCAAGCCTTCGTGCCTTGATTCTCTGAAATCATGGCTAATAATATTTAAAACGTCCTTGTGACTAGGCTTTTGTGCCACTAGCAATATTGTTATAATTAGGATAAGTTATATTCAAATCCTAAATAAAAGTGAGTAACAAATTAACCAAATATGGTCTATGTTTACCATGGTTAATGAATTGCCATAAAAGACAATTCCATAATAAACTCCTAAATAAAACATTGTCATTATCTTTTGTAGCAGATTCAAGTTTGCAATGGCTGACTCAAGTGGAGTTAATAGTCAATCAAAGGAGGATGACAACGATAACGCCCATATTCATATAACGGGCGCGGAGTTGAAAGTTTTGGTAGACAACGCTGTTAAGGCAGCCTTGGATCGACAGTACGAAGAATACACCGAGTCCCGAAGCAGAACCCTATCTACACCACACTCAAAGCCAAAAACCCACTCTAAATCTCACAGCAAACCACCCTCGACTCCGTCTAAGCCTAAGAAGGACGACGATAGGCACTCATCCAATGAGAATAGTGTCCACCCTAAGAAGAAAGTGGTCGATGATGCACCTCGCGCCAGGGGTTGCAAGTATAAGTATTTCGTTTCTTGCAAACCCCGAGATTTCACTGGGAAAGGGGCGCTGTAGATTGCATGACCTGGTTAGACGAAATGGACACTGTTGTGGACATCAGTGGTTGTGCTGAGAGAGACGTGGTGAAGTTTGTATCCCAGTCGTTCAAGGGTGAAGCCCTAGCGTGGTGGAGATCTCTGGTTCAAGCCTCTGGGAAGGCTGTTTTGTATGGCATGACGTGGGAGGAATTTATTGCTCTCATCAAGGAAAACTACTGCCCGCAGCACGAGGTTGAGAAGATAGAGTCTGACTTCTTATCGTTGGTCATGAAGAACCTGGATTGCCAGGCATATCTCACGACTTTCAACACCCTGTCGAGATTGGTTCCGTATCTTGTAACACCGGAACCCAAATGGATCGCGCGCTTCATTGGGGGTTTGGCCCCAGAAATAAAAGCTAGCGTGAAGGCTTCTAGGCCTGCTACCTTCAGATCCGTGGCAGATATATCTCTGTCTCTCACGCTGGATGCAGTGAGGCGGAGATCGTTGAGAAATGCTGATAGCGAAAAGAGGAAACGTGAGGATGATGATTCACGTAGATCCAGCAAGAAGCATCGGGGCAATCGTGACCACAAGAGGGGGTCAGAGAACAAGAAAAATGTCCGACAGTCGGGCGATAAGCCGTTGTGCAAGATTTGTCAGAAGCACCACTTCGGAAGGTGCAAATTTGAAAAGAAATCCCAGCCGAAGGCTTGTGGGATATGCAAGTCCTCTGAGCATAGGACTCTTGAGTGCAAGAAACTCAAGGATGCAACTTGTTATAGTTGCAATGAGAAGGGGCACATCAAGACTAACTGCCCGAAGATAGTGAAGAAGACTGAAGATGGGAAAAAGACCAATGCGAGGGTCTTTCACATGGATGTTAAAGAGGCTATCTAGAACGACAACGTCATAACCGGTACGTTTCTTATCAACGATGTATTCGCAAGAGTATTGTTTGATTCTGGAGCAGATAAATCCTTTGTGGATGATAAGTTCTGTGAATTGTTAAAATTGCCTGTTAAAGCCTTGAATATGAAATATGAAGTAGAACTAGCTGATGGTACTATGGGAACAGTCTCAACTGTTTTAGATGGATGTGTTATATCCATTAGGAATCACTCATTTCCTTTATCCTTGTTACCCTTTAAACTCGCTGGTTTCAACGTAGTGTTGGGTATGGATTGGTTATCGCATAACCAAGCCCAAATTGTGTGCAACCAGAAACACGTGGTAATCAAGACTTCGTCTGGAGAACCACTTACCATCCAAGGAGATACTCGACATGGATTGCCCGCGCAAGTATCTATGCTAAAGGCATCCAGATGTTTGAAGAAAGGATGTGTCATTTATATGTCACAGGTGACTATTGGGGAGGAGAAACCCAAGATTGAAGACATCCCAGTCATCTCTGACTATCCTGAAGTGTTCCCAGAAGAACTGCCTGGTTTGCCACCAAATAGGCAAGTGGAATTCAGTATAGACATCATCCCAGGAGCTGCGCCTATTGCGAGAGCACCTTATAGATTGGCACCCACGGAAATGAAAGAATTGAGGACGCAGCTAGATGATCTGCTAGCCAAGGGTTTTGTTAGACCAAGTTCATCTCCTTGGGGAGCACCAATCCTGTTCGTCAAGAAGAAAGATGGTTCGATGCTCCTATGCATCGATTACCGCGAGCTGAATAAAGTTACAATCAAGAATAGGTATCCTTTGCCTAGGATCGACGATCTGTTCGATCAGTTGCAGGGAGCGAGCTATTTCTCCAAGATTGACCTACGGTCAGGCTACCATCAATTGAAGGTCAAGGACGAAGACGTGCATAAAACTGCATTTAGGACTCGTTATGGTCATTTCGAGTTCCTAGTGATGCCTTTTGGGCTCACCAATGCACCTGCCGCATTCATGGATCTCATGAATCGCGTTTGTAAGCCTTATTTGGATAAATTTGTCATTGTCTTCGTCGATGACATCCTCATCTATTCAAAAAGTCAAGCTGACCACGAGAAACATCTTCGATGTATTCTCAAACTGCTTCATCAAGAAAAGCTTTATGCCAAATTCTCTAAATGTGAATTTTGGCTACGAGAAGTCTAGTTCCTTGGACATTTAGTCAGCGAGCGTGGTATCCAGGTGGATCCCGCTAAAGTTGAAGCCGTCATGAATTGGCAGGAGCTAAAGACACCTACGGAGATTCGCAGTTTCCTAGGTCTAGCAGGATACTACAGACGCTTCATCGAAAATTTCTCAAGGATTGTTGCACCCCTAACTTCTTTAACTAGGAAGAGTATAAAGTTTAATTGGGGCCCTAAGCAGCAAGAAGCTTTTGATATCCTCAAGCAAAAGCTGAGCAATGCTCCAGTGTTGACATTGCCGGAAGGAATGGAAGAATTTGTCGTATATTGTGATGCATCGCACACCGGTATGGGTTGTGTGCTTATGCAGAGGGGCAAGGTGATTGCCTATGCTTCGCGACAATTGAAAGTGCATGAAAAGAACTACACCACCCATGACATGGAGTTGGGTGCCGTTGTATTTGCACTAAAGCTTTGGAGGCATTACCTTTATGGCATTAAATTTGTGATCTATTTTGATCACAAAAGCCTCCAGCACCTGTTCAACCAGAAAGATTTGAATATGAGGCAGCGACGTTGGATGGAAACTCTAAACGACTATGACTGTGAAATGAGATGCCATCCAGGCAAGGCCAATGTAGTCGCAGATGCCTTGAGAAGGAAAGAAAGAGTGAAGCCAATAAGGATCAATGCCAAGAGCATTGAAATCAAGAACAGTCTAAATGAACGATTGTTAGCTGCACAGAAAGAAGCTGTGTTGGAAGCTAACTATCCAAACGAAAAGCTAGGGGTAACTGAAGAGCAGTTATCTTATGGCAAAGACGGAATTCTGAGATTGAACGGAAGGATATGGGTTCCTGTTTATGGAGGACTTCGTGACATTATCCTCCAAGAAGCCCACAGTTCCCGATATTCCGTTCATCCTGGTGCTGATAAAATGTACCAGGACTTGAAGGCAAACTTTTGGTGGATAGGCTTGAAAAAGTCTATAGCCACCTATGTAGCAAAGTGCTTGACTTGTGCGCAAGTAAAGGCTGAACATCAAAAGCCGTCAGGCTTGCTACAACAGCCTGAACTTCCCGAGTGGAAATGGGAAATGGTGACGATGGATTTCATCACCAAGTTGCCAAAGACAAAGAAGGGAAACGATACAATATGGGTAATAGTTGATAGACTGACCAATTCAGCACATTTCCTACCCATAAAGGAGACTCATAGCTCCGATATATTAGCCAAGTTGTTTGTAAACTAGATTGTAGCCCTTCATGGCGTGCCTGTGTCTATCATCTCCGATAGAGATACCAGATACACGTCATACTTTTGGAAGAGTTTCCAACAATCTTTGGGCACACGTTTGAATTTCAGTAGGCTTACCACCCTCAGACAGATGGACAGAGTGAGCGTACGATCCAAACGTTGGAAGACATGCTTCGCGCATGTGCGATCGACTTAGGTGGCAGTTGGGATAACCACCTACCATTAGTCGAATTCTCCTATAACAACAGTTACCATACGAGCATTAAGGCTGCAACTTTTGCAAGCTCTATATGGTAGAAAATGTAGAACGCCCGATTGTTGGGCAGAAGTTGGAGATATCCAGATGACAGGACCTGATATAATATTTGAAACAACGGACATAATTGTCCAAATTCGCGATCGATTGAAAGCTGCCCGAGATAGGCAGAAGAGCTACACAGATTTGAAGCGTAAGCCTTTCAATTTCGAAGTAGGCGACAAAGTATTACTTAAGGTATCACCCTGGAAGGGGGTGATGCGATTCGGTAAGAAAGGCAAGCTAAGCCTGAGATATATTGGACCCTTCGAAGTAATCGAACGTGTCGGATCGGTTGCCTACAAGTTAAACTTGTGACAACCCGTGATTTACGGCTCTTAATTACGTGATTAACAGGTAATTAACGCGAAAATAAATAGTGTTTACAGCGCAAATTAACTTAATTAGGCCTTTGGAATGCCTAGGAACGTCTGTCCGACTATACAGTGCGCGAACGATGATGAGCGGAGAAACATGCTAAACGTTAAGCGACAACGGATTGAAACCGAACAAGAATACTGACAACGCCGACAAATAGTAAATTTTTGCAATATATTAGCTTCGTAATCAAATTTTAGTGACCACAGTCGGAACCGGTTCGAAAAACGGAGTAAAGACGGTGACGATATAATTTTACGCGCTTTTTACTCAACCGACAACTAAACGTACAAACAGCGACTACCGACCATATTGTATGTATTTTAATACATAAATTTTATCCTTTAATGTTAAACGGAGTTCGGGTTTTGACAACGGGTTTCGTAGAAATTACGAGCCAACTACGCATAAGATGGGCTTGTGGGCCCTGGGCCAAGCCCAAAACCCGCAAGCCTAAACCTGCATATAATATATATTTACTACAAGACTTTCTTGTAAATCTTACCAAGATCTTGTCAAAATCTACAAAATCTAACTAAAATCCATACAAAATATTTTCAAATCTATACAAAAGATTTTGTTTCAAAGGGTAAAACATATGACCTGAACATAATGTAATTACACCAAAGGAGCTTTAGCCCTCAAATCTCTATATAATCACGTGACCCTCAATTGTATACTCACACACATATTACTCCCCTCTTTCTTTTGTCTGCAAGTATAGACACACATACAAAATACCAAACATTTTCACTCTCTCCTTCTCAAAATCTGATACACACCCACACAAAGAAGAAGGAGCAGCCCTTCATCTTCTCTCTCGAGTATACATAACCAGACACATCGAACCTCTCCCCATCTCCCTCTCGTCTGATGATCGGAGCCGGAATTCCGGCCGACGAATAGCCCCCCCCCCTCTCTCACCCTTCTCGGCAAAGATCAGCGACACCCCCACCCCCCCTCGCTTGAACAGAAAGACCACCACCACCACAGTCCGGTGGTGGTGCGGCGGCGGAGATAGAAACAGGAGATGAGAGAGAAAGATGTCGAGAAGAGAGAGAGAGTCGGTGACGGAGCGGAGCCGCCGCTCACGGTGGCACAGTGGAGCCGACGGCGGGGGTGAACGACGGAGATGGGCGGCGGAGCTGCCGCTACGCGGCGGTGATGGAGGAGTCTGATGGGTTTCACGGTAACCCCCCTCCTCTCTTCTTTTCGCTTCTACTTTTTGTTTTTGCCTGATTATTGATGATGGCGGTGGTGTTTGCCAGCGACGGTAGCCGTCGGCGGCGGTGATGGGGCCGGCCGGCAGCGGCTGTGATGATAAGGTGTAGTCGGCTCGGTTTTGGTTCACACGGTTCACCTTTGATTCTGTTACAGTTCGAGTTTTGGTTCTGGTTCTGGTTCTAGTTAACTCGGTTAGACCGAGTTAACTCGGTTCGGGTTCCCGGTACAAGACAGTCAACGGATTTCGGTTCGGTCAGGCGGTTCGATTGACTCAGTCAGCGAGTCGACTCGGGTCAGACGAGTCCACTCGGTTTGGTTGGGGTCAGCCGGTTCGGACAGACGGTCGGTCTCAGTTTCGACTCGGTCAACTGGTCAACACTATCCGTGAGACGACGCGCGAGATGGTAAAGGTTTAACGGCGAAATTAATTTGTTATTTTTATAATTTTTATCGTACGTGACAAACGAGCTCGAACCGATATAAAATAACATTTAGTTTATACTATGTCGTCTCATAAAATTATATATATATTGCGTATATGATTGGATTGTTGTTGAAAATTGTTGAATTTTGATATAATAACGACAACTGGTGTTGTCGGGGGCGTCCAAAAACAGAGGAAACTCTGCCCGTTTTTCGAAAGAATCCGTAAAAACAAAACACATTTTATTATATAACAACGATTCGCATTTTAATATCAAAATATAGCGTTCAACTACAAACGCTTTTTACAAAAGTAAAAACAAGAGTATAACTAAACGACTTACAACTTACGAGAACAACGCTATGGAAATTATTTCGACAACAAGAATAAATATAGTTATTATTATATTTATTTCAAACGAACTCGAATCCTTTTATAAATAAATATAGTTATATATTTATTTTCCAATAAAAGTCGACGATTCTCTTACGAAATAAATATAACTTTTATATTTATTTTACACGCCTAGACGGCATATACGTATATTTTTGACAAATATACACAAGACGTGATATATATAATACAAGTTATTATATATTATTTTCATACGAAACGCGATACGAGTTTGTTATATGATATTTTCATAGAAATATTCTTTTATACACGTACGACTACTCGAGACGTCTAGCGCGATGATAATATATTTATATTTTTATATAAATATTTATTTATTTATTTATTTTAAGTCTCTCGGAAACTAAGTCTTTTTTTCAAGACTTATTAAATTGCTGCTAACACTAATCGAGACTTAACACGTATAACTTAATCTTTTCCATTAAGTTAACGACATACCGTTGAATCATTCGATTAACGTTTCGGTAGAGCTCGGTAACACGTAGTTACCGTTTTTGCTTAGAAACTTATTAGATATTCCATGTTAGGAATATTGTAGAATGCACGCTAGCAAGCCACGTCTTGTAAACGACATCATCGAAGTCGTAATCAGCTAGCTTTGCACAGGAATGTTCAGGCGAGTTCATAACCCCCACTTTTTACTACTGTTTTACATTCTTTTTGTAAATGTTTTCGGGGTGGAAAGACGTGCACAATTTTCAGAAACATACAAAGTTTTGAACAAACGCAAAACTCGTATTTTTAAATCATATCACGAATGGATTTCGAGGAACTCAAACGATTTACGAAAGGTTTATACTAAACATACCGGTTTTTACAAAACAAATGCTTATTTTCGAAATATGAATGATTTTTCATAACTAAGGAGTCAGTCAGGGTGGCTGGGAAGGTTCAGTCAGGGTGGCTGGGAAAGTTCAGTCAGGGTGGCTGGGAAAGCTCAGTCAGGGTGGCTGGGGAGGCTCAGCCAGGGTGGCTGAGGTGGAATATATGTTACAGTAATTACGAAAAATTTTTACATGGTATGGTTAACGTAAGGAGGTGTTATACGATCATGTGAGTGGATAGGAACAACATGGGGCCATTAGTCCTCATGGAGGGACCGAGGGACAGGAGCGGTAGATCTATCTGGGTGTAGCGAGCCCAGCCCCCGGCCAAACTAGAAACGGACCGTGGGGTGACTTTGTCCACATACTTTGCCGTGGCGAAATCTGCTAGGTTTGAGTCTCCCTATTTGCACTTCATATATGTCAGTGGCCTTGCAAACCATTGGCGATCACAAGTCCTCTTACACTGCTACATACCAGGGATTTTATACTTACGGAAACTTCTTGTTCATACAAATTAACTACCATGTTTTATACAAATACAAGGAATTATGGGGGTATGGAGTCAAAGTCAGGGTGGGCATTGACGGTTATGCGAACATTACAAAGACAAGGCTTTACAAATACATGGTTTTATGAACATAACGTGTTACAAACACAACGTTTCCGTATAACTTGGCAAGAAAATGATTTTTAAATTCATTTTCTCAATACTATTTCAAGAACCGGTTACCAAAGATTTATTTCAAACCTTTCACAACTCAAAAGATTTATTTCAGATCTGTTACAAACAAACTATAAACTCGCTCAACTTTATGTTGACTTTTTCGCATGTTCTTTCTCAGGTTGCATTTCTAAGACAAAGCACGGTTGGAATAGGAGGACCATGAAGAGTCGAGTACTTAGTGGGCGTTCAGTTTCTAGAAAGACTTAGCTTATTTGCTTCTGCTGTGCAATGAAGATACCAGTCCAGTCACGCCAATGCTCTGATAATTTCGGGGTGTGACAGATTGGTATCAGAGCTATAGGTTACAGCGAATTAGGTTTCTGTTGTGATACCTAGGCTCTAACCTCACCTTTCCCCCTGGGGACTTAGATCATTGAGACGTTGAATACATACAGAACGCCTAGTACTCGAATATGGTCTCCAACCGTTGCCGAAAAACAAGCAGTCAAAATATTGTTTTCAAACATACGCTGTTATGGTGTTTCATACACGGTGCATAAAATAATTACATACAGTACACAACACTCTGAGAGTTTAGGAAACATGCATTTAAAACCTTCGGAAAAGGGGATTCAGTCTGAGAGGCTGGGAGGATAGTCTAGTGGGACTAGGAGATTCAGTCTGCGAGGCTGAAAGGATAGTCTAGTGGGACTAGGAGATTCAGTCTGAGAGGCTGGGAGGATAGTCTAGTGGGACTAGGAGATTCAGTCTGAGAGGCTGGAAGGATAGTCTAGTGGGACTAGAAGATTCAGTCTGAGAGGCTGGAAGGATAGTCTAGTGGGACTAGAAGATTCAGTCTGAGAGGCTGAAAGGATAGTCTAGTGGGACTAGGAGATTCAGTCTGAGAGGCTGAAAGGATAGTCTAGTGGGACTAGGAGATTCAGTCTGAGAGGCTGGAAGGATAGTCTAGTGGGACTAGGGGATTCAGTCTGAGAGGCTGGGAGGATAGACTAGTGGGACTAGGGGAATTACTTGATTGCTTATTGATGACTAACATGCGTATATGATCGATTATTTGTGCATGGACATCACATAGGAATCGCGAATATTAACTCGGGTACACACTATTATCCACATTGTCTATGATATTTTAACTCCCCGAGCAGGCAGCCTACGCATAACAAAACGATAGCGCATGGGAATACATGGAACTCAATTTTTACGTCCACGGATGTCGGGGTACATCACCTTCTACATGGCACACGACGCTAGTGCACAGGTATACGTGGAACTTAATCTTACATCAACAGAGGTTGAAGTACGTCACATACGACTATCAAGGCGAGGCCTTTGAAAAGACGCGATGGCGCAACTCAACGACGACGCTAGATTCCTGTCAGCAGGAGAACTAACGGCCAGGAAACGACAACTTGTCACGCGATCCTGCAACGACACGAATCACTCCAAGGAAAAGACGTATGTCTCCACATCCCCCCTATTTCGGTTAACGACGGTAATGTCACCTAACAATTGGTCGTCACACGAAACCCCAGGTAAAGTCCTCAAATTTCTATTATTGAAATTTCGAATTTCACGCTCACTGAGTAGATTTTCGCATCTCTACTCCTCTTAATGGTCATTGTATCACGATCATTTCTTTACAAGTTACATACATGGTTTTTCATTGTGACCATGCCGAAAGTTTTCTTGTTGATACATATGTTTATTGTCGGATTGCGCTAAAACCAAGTTCAATTGTTTGAACTTGTCCATTACACACATTTTATTCAAAATACAATATGATGTATTGAAAACATCATATACAAATTCGTATTAACAAACGTTTCATTTGTTCCAAGTCGAAGTGAACTTGTTTGGCATTCGACTCCATTAAATTGTTTGCTGATTTCGACACCTTGTGGCGGTGTATTCATTAACTTGAAGCTTGTGCTAAACTCGTTTACACATCTCATACACGGACTTAATTATTGAATTGCTTTAAATCCGCTTTACAACGGTCTTAATACAATAGTGTGTTAAGACAATGGTACACAAATTCATTTTTACATTCCAGTGTACCTACTAACGGTTCTTTCATTATCGATCGAAAATTTTGCGATATCCATTGCTTCTTCACCTTCGATCGAAAACATTATTTCTTTGATGTTCAAATTTCAATTGAAAATTCTATGATGTCATTTGAAACAAGCTTTCGGATTCACCTTATTACGCTTTCATTTGACTTCAAACACGGTGGATTTGTTTGATCACCGCTATTATTGAATTATTTGAATCACTACGACACCTTGTGGTGTCAGTACAAACTTGTAGCTTGGGCTAATCATGATTGAGCGTTTCATGCAAAACACAGGTGATACTTGTTCGATCACCCCCATTATTGAATCGTTTCATTCATCGCGACACCTTGTGGCGTCGGTATGACTCGCAGCTTGCGCTGATCACGATCGAACGTTTCATGCAAATTATTACAATTGAGATTGTTGATTCTAAGTTCATCCAGTGGATGTTATTGCTTCTGGAACTCATTTACATGTTACAAACGTTCATATGAAATTCGATTGGTCGAAGTTCCTATTCATTGTTGGATCCTTGTTAACTTAGTCGCACTGGTGACTGTATCATTAAGTCTTGTTTCGGTTACGCGGTCATTCACTTTGTTATTATTCGGACTTACCTGCAAACAACACAATTCTGAGGAGATAACATAGTCTAAATTTCGAGGACGAAATTTCTGTAACAGGGGGAGAATGTGACAACCCGTGATTTACGGCTCTTAATTACGTGATTAAAAGGTAATTAACGCGAAAATAAATAGTGTTTACAGCGCAAATTAACTTAATTAGGCCTTTGGAATGCCTAGGAACGTCTGTCCGACTATACAGTGCGCGAACGATGATGAGCGGAGAAACATGCTAAACGTTAAGCGACAACGGATTGAAACCGAACAAGAATACTGACAACGCCGACAAATAGTAAATTTTTGCAATATATTAGCTTCGTAATCAAATTTTAGTGACCACGGTCGGAACCGGTTCGAAAAACGGAGTAAAGACGGTGACGATATAATTTTACGCGCTTTTTACTCAACCGACAACTAAACGTACAAACAGCGACTACCGACCATATTGTATGTATTTTAATACATAAATTTTATCCTTTAATGTTAAACGGAGTTCGGGTTTTGACAACGGGTTTCGTAGAAATTACGAGCCAACTACGCATAAGATGGGCTTGTGGGCCCTGGGCCAAGCCCAAAACCCGCAAGCCTAAACCTGCATATAATATATATTTACTACAAGACTTTCTTGTAAATCTTACCAAGATCTTGTCAAAATCTACAAAATCTAACTAAAATCCATACAAAATATTTTCAAATCTATACAAAAGATTTTGTTTCAAAGGGTAAAACATATGACCTGAACATAATGTAATTACACCAAAGGAGCTTTAGCCCTCAAATCTCTATATAATCACGTGACCCTCAATTGTATACTCACACACATATTACTCCCCTCTTTCTTTTGTCTGCAAGTATAGACACACATACAAAATACCAAACATTTTCACTCTCTCCTTCTCAAAATCTGATACACACCCACACAAAGAAGAAGGAGCAGCCCTTCATCTTCTCTCTCGAGTATACATAACCAGACACATCGAACCTCTCCCCATCTCCCTCTCGTCTGATGATCGGAGCCGGAATTCCGGCCGACGAATAGCCCCCCCCCCCCCCTCTCTCACCCTTCTCGGCAAAGATCAGCGACACCCCCACCCCCCCTCGCTTGAACAGAAAGACCACCACCACCACAGTCCGGTGGTGGTGCGGCGGCGGAGATAGAAACAGGAGATGAGAGAGAAAGATGTCGAGAAGAGAGAGAGAGTCGGTGACGGAGCGGAGCCGCCGCTCACGGTGGCACAGTGGAGCCGACGGCGGGGGTGAACGACGGAGATGGGCGGCGGAGCTGCCGCTACGCGGCGGTGATGGAGGAGTCTGATGGGTTTCACGGTAACCCCCCTCCTCTCTTCTTTTCGCTTCTACTTTTTGTTTTTGCCTGATTATTGATGATGGCGGTGGTGTTTGCCAGTGACGGTAGCCGTCGGCGGCGGTGATGGGGCCGGCCGGCAGCGGCTGTGATGATAAGGTGTAGTCGGCTCGGTTTTGGTTCACACGGTTCACCTTTGATTCTGTTACAGTTCGAGTTTTGGTTCTGGTTCTGGTTCTAGTTAACTCGGTTAGACCGAGTTAACTCGGTTAGACCGAGTTAACTCGGTTCGGGTTCCCGGTACAAGACAGTCAACGGATTTCGGTTCGGTCAGGCGGTTCGATTGACTCAGTCAGCGAGTCGACTCGGGTCAGACGAGTCCACTCGGTTTGGTTGGGGTCAGCCGGTTCGGACAGACGGTCGGTCTCAGTTTCGACTCGGTCAACTGGTCAACACTATCCGTGAGACGACGCGCGAGATGGTAAAGGTTTAACGGCGAAATTAATTTGTTATTTTTATAATTTTTATCGTACGTGACAAACGAGCTCGAACCGATATAAAATAACATTTAGTTTATACTATGTCGTCTCATAAAATTATATATATATTGCGTATATGATTGGATTGTTGTTGAAAATTGTTGAATTTTGATATAATAACGACAACTGGTGTTGTCGGGGGCGTCCAAAAACAGAGGAAACTCTGCCCGTTTTTCGAAAGAATCCGTAAAAACAAAACACATTTTATTATATAACAACGATTCGCATTTTAATATCAAAATATAGCGTTCAACTACAAACGCTTTTTACAAAAGTAAAAACAAGAGTATAACTAAACGACTTACAACTTACGAGAACAACGCTATGGAAATTATTTCGACAACAAGAATAAATATAGTTATTATTATATTTATTTCAAACGAACTCGAATCCTTTTATAAATAAATATAGTTATATATTTATTTTCCAATAAAAGTCGACGATTCTCTTACGAAATAAATATAACTTTTATATTTATTTTACACGCCTAGACGGCATATACGTATATTTTTGACAAATATACACAAGACGTGATATATATAATACAAGTTATTATATATTATTTTCATACGAAACGCGATACGAGTTTGTTATATGATATTTTCATAGAAATATTCTTTTATACACGTACGACTACTCGAGACGTCTAGCGCGATGATAATATATTTATATTTTTATATAAATATTTATTTATTTATTTATTTTAAGTCTCTCGGAAACTAAGTCTTTTTTTCAAGACTTATTAAATTGCTGCTAACACTAATCGAGACTTAACACGTATAACTTAATCTTTTCCATTAAGTTAACGACATACCGTTGAATCATTCGATTAACGTTTCGGTAGAGCTCGGTAACACGTAGTTATCGTTTTTGCTTAGAAACTTATTAGATATTCCATGTTAGGAATATTGTAGAATGCACGCTAGCAAGCCACGTCTTGTAAACGACATCATCGAAGTCGTAATCAGCTAGCTTTGCACAGGAATGTTCAGGCGAGTTCATAACCCCCACTTTTTACTACTGTTTTACATTCTTTTTGTAAATGTTTTCGGGGTGGAAAGACGTGCACAATTTTCAGAAACATACAAAGTTTTGAACAAACGCAAAACTCGTATTTTTAAATCATATCACGAATGGATTTCGAGGAACTCAAACGATTTACGAAAGGTTTATACTAAACATACCGGTTTTTACAAAACAAATGCTTATTTTCGAAATATGAATGATTTTTCATAACTAAGGAGTCAGTCAGGGTGGCTGGGAAGGTTCAGTCAGGGTGGCTGGGAAAGTTCAGTCAGGGTGGCTGGGAAAGCTCAGTCAGGGTGGCTGGGGAGGCTCAGCCAGGGTGGCTGAGGTGGAATATATGTTACAGTAATTACGAAAATTTTTTACATGGTATGGTTAACGTAAGGAGGTGTTATACGATCATGTGAGTGGATAGGAACAACATGGGGCCATTAGTCCTCATGGAGGGACCGAGGGACAGGAGCGGTAGATCTATCTGGGTGTAGCGAGCCCAGCCCCCGGCCAAACTAGAAACGGACCGTGGGGTGACTTTGTCCACATACTTTGCCGTGGCGAAATCTGCTAGGTTTGAGTCCCCCTATTTGCACTTCACATATGTCAGTGGCCTTGCAAACCATTGGCGATCACAAGTCCTCTTACACTGCTACATACCAGGGATTTTATACTTACGGAAACTTCTTGTTCATACAAATTAACTACCATGTTTTATACAAATACAAGGAATTATGGGGGTATGGAGTCAAAGTCAGGGTGGGCATTGACGGTTATGCGAACATTACAAAGACAAGGCTTTACAAATACATGGTTTTATGAACATAACGTGTTACAAACACAACGTTTCCATATAACTTGGCAAGAAAATGATTTTTAAATTCATTTTCTCAATACTATTTCAAGAACCGGTTACCAAAGATTTATTTCAAACCTTTCACAACTCAAAAGATTTATTTCAGATCTGTTACAAACAAACTATAAACTCGCTCAACTTTATGTTGACTTTTTCGCATGTTCTTTCTCAGGTTGCATTTCTAAGACAAAGCACGGTTGGAATAGGAGGACCATGAAGAGTCGAGTACTTAGTGGGCGTTCAGTTTCTAGAAAGACTTAGCTTATTTGCTTCCGCTGTGCAATGAAGATACCAGTCCAGTCACGCCAATGCTCTGATAATTTCGGGGTGTGACAAAACTTACCAGAGGAGCTCAGTGGTATCCACAATGTGTTCCACATCTGTAACTTAAAGAAGTGTTTCGCTGATGAATCACTGGTTATACCGCATACAGATGTACACATCGACGAGAGCTTAAAGTTCGTTGAAAAACCTGTGTCGATCGAGGATCGACAGGTTAAGAAACTTCGCAGGAAGTATATACCAATTGTGAAGGTGAAATGGGATGCCCGTAGAGGTCCCGAGTACACGTGGGAAGTAGAGTCCACGATGAAGGAGAAGTACCCTCATTTATTTCAATAAATCTCAAGGTCGAGATTTCTTTTAAGGGGGTGAGGATGTAACACCTCGAAATTTTGCGTCCAATAATGTATTGACACGTGTCATAAGTTTACACGTGGTATTAAATACTAATTAAAGGACTAAAGTTCACAAGCATTGGAAGTATGTAAATTCGAAGGTTAAAAATGTCAACGAGGGATAAATATACTGTACAGTAACCCTAAATGATGCTCGTACCTTCAAACGAATGAATCATGGATCGTACGGAACAAAAGGTGGAAGAAAGTGAAGGATTACAAACTACAGCGGTCAAAGGTGCCAACATGTTTAATTTATACCTCTGAGTGACCCTTTGACAAACCCGAGACTTTGTAACAGTAAATTACGCTCACTAGAATATACGATATAAATTTCGCGAAGTTTCGTTTTAAAACGAGAAAGTTATGATCAATTTCATATGCGAGGGGTTAGAAGCGTCAACAATGAAAGTTGGGGCTTTTCGGATAGTAATTAAACTAACCAGGGACTTAACGGCGCGGGTAAAAGTCACGAGGCCCTTATTCGTAAATAAACGAGGCCCAAAACGCAAAGTTACCCCTTCGAAACCGAAAGGCCAGGGCAATGATGGCAAAAGATTTGAAAATCTTGAAATACAGGCCTCAGGCGGGCCGCGTCGAAGAAGCCAAGAAGCTTACGCGGGCCGCGCGGGCAGTGCAGATCCGGTTACTGACAATAGGATCCAGGCGACCCGCGTAAAGGTAGCCTGATCCTTAACGAGGGCCGCGTCAGACCGCCAGATGCAGAATACGGGGACAGGTTCACTGTTTGCTATTTTAACCACCTTAGAATGCCATTATGAGAGCATGGGCGCCCCCTAAACGACCCCTAGCACCCAGGGACACATGTTGATGATCAAGGAACCCTTGTAGCCTTAGTTGTGATGATCTTGTGCTTCCATTTTCACTATAAAAGGCCATGAGTTGTGCACTTAGTAAACACACCTCAAACCTGCTTTCTTGATCACTCCTGGAGCTCAAGAACACTCTTCTATCATCTCTGGTCGTGTACCAAGCTTCTGTAACTATGCCTAACCCTTTGTGGTTTAGTTTTTACATAGTTATAGCTTGAAAGTCAATCCGTCGTAATTAACGATTGATTTTATGATAAATCACAAATGGTCCAGTGGTTTGTTGAATCAAAGGTAGTTATATGTTGGTAATCATGTGGGCTTTAAACCCCAAAAAGGGCACCCTCTGATTACCACTCTAACTAGTCCAAATGTCGAGTCAAACTTGCTTAGAAAAAGTCAACAGAATGCTATTTTGCGATATTATGCATAATCAGTAATGTAGATAGCGTGTAACCTGTTTTAACACTCATATAACATGATAATAAGTATATTAACTAGTCTAAGCTTGTTTGATCCGACCATTTACTGTTTTGACCCGGTTCGGAGCCGAAAGTTGCAAAACTTTGACTTTTGCTTTGACTTCAGTTCTGACCCGTTATGGTATGTTTTAGATATGCCTTAGGACTCTCTTAGGACCAGGTTACATGATGGTATAACCCTCTGTGACCGGTTCATTGTTTGTCCGAGTCTTTAGCACATTTCCGTTAAACGCCTAAAGGTTGACCATAACGCCCTTTTTACTTTAGAATGAGAATTTTGGACATGTGAAAGGACAATAACCTTAGTTGCTAACTTCTAAGCATGTCCCTAAAATTTCACGTCAATCCGAGGTCTAGAATAGGAATTATGCTAAATAGCGCAATTACGGAAACTTTAGTAATTAAACGGCGCATTTAGCGTAAAGCCTATCTAAACCCAAATTTCGACACCAAACCTTTTACACACTGATGTAAAATAATATTTTGAGATTTTTAAAGATTTTTAATCATTTTAACCTGCTCATAACATGCGGTTATGGCATCGGTTCGGTAAATACCGAATATACCCTTTTTGGACATAACTTGAGTTCTACAAGGTATTTTGACCCGATTCCAGTTGCTACTGATTTTAAATAATAAATAGAGTATTTTGTACTTAATAAACTGTTCGGAAAACTCAGATTTCCTGTAGAACTCAGAAACCTCTTTTATAATCTTTAAAATGACCAAAATACCCCTACGGGGCATATAATGGATTTAAACTCGTTACGGGCATTATGGAAGGTATCCTACTGATACCACAACCTATTTAAAGCATATTAACTTAGGAAACTTGTGTAGGACTCTTACGGTTACCCGTTACGCCTTTTGCGCGCACGGTTCGGTTTATGTAACTAGTTTACATAAACTAGCCGAAACGGGTCAAACCTTGTCGTTTTCACTTCAGAATCCAGGGTGTGGTTGTTATACCCATATAAAACAAGTCTTCAAACTTGTTGGGTCCAAACCACATTCCATTCCTGGTTTTCGCCTTTCACGCGACTAAACCGTACATATCCCTTGAAACTGACCGGTCTAAGCTAAGGCTAAATTAAAGACCCGTTAGGATTCTAATAGGTTGTTTAAACCTTCGTTCCAGAATAGGAGAGCAGTAAAAGAAACTTGCATTTGTTTATTAAGGATATTACTTGCTCAGGTAAATACTTTCAACTTATTTTCCGTTATACGGGCTTGGGTTACGGTATTTAAAATACCGCTTGGTCGGGCAATTGACCCCAACTCATTAGAAGTCGGGTGATTTCAATGTAACCCGTTTAAAAATTGGTTTTGTTGGCTTTACGCCTTTGGAAGCTTAATGACCATGTCCCGGATATCCTTGGCATCATTTTACGAAATGGCCACGACCTCGACACGCGGGTGTAGGCGTACACCCGGCGATGTGTGTATATTAATTAAAGGTATAACCGTTGGTTTTTCCCGCCACGGCTTTATGCTTTGTGGCGTGTCTATTAACCTTAAACCCGGCACGATCCGGGCGACCGAACGCATAGTGAACATGTAATTCTTTTACAAGATTTAATTATAAATTATCCCAAGTTATAAAGAGTTTGTGCCATGTGCATTCAAATCAATTTTATTAAACATTTTACAAAAGTGTCGGTTGAATGTATTTAACAGTGTAAACTGACGTATTTTCCCCAAAAAGATTAATGCAGGTTCTACTCGTAATAGGTTGGCCACTCCTTAGCATCGTTAGAGTCTCGCAAGCTTGGGATGCCAATATTTGTTGAACAATATTTTATATTTAATTTTGATCCCCTGTGGATTTGTTTCGACTACTCGTGATACTTGGATATTACAATCAGTGGTTGAAATATAATTTATCTTTATGCTTCCGCTGTGCATTTAAATGTTGTGGTTTGACTATATTGTTGCCAACTACGTCACGGTAATCCCCCACCGGGCCCACCGGTGAAACACGTGGAAATCAGGGTGTGACAAGTTTGGACTCAGCACTTGTCGTGGACATGGGTTGTTAAGGGTTTTACTTCATGTGTCCTGGTGGGGATATGTGTTGCGCATTCCACAACTAGCAGTCACGTCTGTGCATATTTCTTTGTCGATAACCTACTTTCCTTCACTTTGTTACATGTTACATGCTGGTTATGCGTAAACGATTTCGAACTCTATTATACTATTAAACTTGTATTCTCACCTTTACACTATGTGTATTGACTTTTATTTTAACGTATGTAACAGGTGCTTAAAATGCTAGGAATGTTGTGCTTTGGTGAATCAAGCTAGGGGTCTAGTTATGTCACGCTTAAATCTGAGTTGTCGGAATAGTGTTTGTTTTTGAGACAATTATTTGTAATAACTGATTTATTTGGATATGTTGTGGTATGGGACATGACGTTTAATATCTGGTAATTAATAGTTGTGATGGATACTCATGGACAATCTGTTTCGCTCAGTGCCATGCCCTGATGTTTCCGCCATCGGTTGGGGTGTGACACTTAAATGTGGGTGTGTCTTGCATTTGTATTATAAAATTTTGGAAATAAGGATTTTGTAGTCCAATCTAACATTGCAAAAACACGACCAAGTGGATGACACAAAGGTCGTAGTGCATATGGAGATGTGTTTACCTTAAATGACATGTGTATCTTTCAAAGAAAAATGTTATAACCAAATTCAGGTGGCCACTGAGGTTATAGTCTTAGAAGTTGATAATAGGCAAAATTAACTTACGAGTTAAAAACACATCATGACAATTGATCTCAAATGCATAAAGCTATCTGTAGTGACTTGATAAAGTCAAAGATAGTGTTATGGATCCAACAACCTGAGGGTGTGTTAGTGCATATTGTGTATGTCCGTCACTGTGCAAATAGGCTAGATAAATCGTGTGTTGAATATTATATAGTTGAGTGTTTGATTTGAACACATGAGGCTTTGGAGTGGATGAGAGCTCGTTCGTACGGATGAGACTCATCCGCATGGACAAGCTCATCCGCACGAACTAGTTAGTCCGTCACAACCTCATGTCTATATATAGGGATCATGTGTTAGAATTTGCTAAGGTTTGGAGTTTTGGCTGGAGAGATTGCCTGATGTTCTCTCCAGCCTGTCAATGATGTATGCTTTTTCGGAATTAATGGAAGCTTTCCACTTTTAACTATCCTTACGAGATTTCTATCAAATTAGCTTTATCTTATCCAAACTTCCATCTAAACCCGTCGGATCTGAAACTTTCAGGGTGTATTAGAGATCAAGTTGTGGAATGATACTAAAGCCCATGGAAAAAAGGATATGTGAAGGAAGCCTAACTTAGTTGACTAGAGATTCCAAGATCTAAGTTCAACATGACAACTAACTCATATGTCTAAGAGTGACCACTATGGGGGCATAACTGATATGCGTAAGCTAGTATATATGGTTATATATACCCCCTAAACTATAAAAGGGTGTTTAAATACATCATAGTCAATTCATATGAAATTTAGTGACAAACTGTAATCCTAAGCATATTATGTGGTAAATGATTTTGTTTAATCATGGTAACCACGATACTTTTAATGATTTAAGAAGAATAACTTATGTTAGAGAGAAGTGGGGTCACTTTTAATGGAATTGGAGACACAATTTCTAGAGCTCTCACAGAACCAATAAAGTGTTCCACGACCATTATTGGACACGACTATGAGGGGATGGACCGACTAAGGAGAGTATTGTTTCAAGTGTATTGTCGTCCACACAAATGAGGGTTTGTTCAAGGACATTGCGTCTACACACCACTAGGAGGCTACACTTCACAACGAAAAGTTCAAAGGGAACACCCACTAATCCGACAATACTCAGCTGTCAAGTTTCCATTAAAAAGTTTATGTGTTTTGAACGATCTCCATTCATATTGGGGATTGTTGGAAAATTAGTGAATGGATATTTAGTTAATTTAAAAATTAGTGAAATTATAATTATTAATAAGACTCTTCATGTGATGAATTGAAGATAAACTCTTGAGTAGAGTTTTACTTTTAACAATTTATTAGAGTTTTATGTCTCTAATTATGTTAGCCTCTTCACACCCATGGTTCTTCTGTACACAGTAGGCTATATGCCTCATTTGAAAAAAAAAAAATACAAGAGAATGGATAAAAGAAAAATACATGAATACATGGAGAGTTCTTGGAAAATGAAAAATAATTGAAAACCCATGTGTTGCGTATTCAGAGAGATAAATTTTCTCTATCCGATTCCATCACCTTCGTATCACTATTTTTCAACAAGTTCTAACACTATAATTTTATCCGGTGTAACCTCAGGCGTATGACCATTTCCTGTAGTACAGACTGCTTTGGCTATTGTACCCTGGGAGACAGACGCGTCGTCTTTAGTAGAGACACGAAATCTGTTTTAAGGGAAGCGTGTTGAACATGTGCCTCAGCTACAACCGTCAACACTTGTTTGTTCTTTTTGTAGGAAATTATTGTACAAGAAGACATGGTTCAAAACCTCGTTGAAGCCTACACAACGGATTGTACAAAAAGACGTGATTCAAGAGTTCGTTGAAGACCACACAACTAACCATACAAGAAAGCGCAGTTAAAGCGTTGAAAACTATAGTTTGAATCAATTTAATTACGTATGTTATATTATAAGTTATTTTGTTAGAATTCCTACACAGTACGGTTACTACAATTTCCTAAACATATAAAGAGAGTATTATTACTATTTTTATATTTATATATATAATTTTAATTATAATTGTGACCATAAATTGACCACATGCACAACTTAATTACTCACATACATACAAATACAAAGAAAGTAGAAATGGAAAAGGATGAGGCTTCAAAAATGAATTTAATTTGACACACAAGCAACCTTTTCCTTTTTTTAGTCGGTTGTGTGCCTCGTAAGGAAGCCTTGTTTAATCAAACTAAAATATTACATGTTTGACGTTTTAAAAATCCGATGTCTTTCAAAACAAGATGTTTGATTATTTTATAGTCAGTTTAACAAAGGTTTGTCATCTTTTCCATGTTCTATTCTAGTGAAATTCGTATTTAATCTCCTTAGAATCTCTAAAATGATTATAATAAAAGTTAGTTCTGTAAACGAATTCAACCCGTGAGCTTTAAAATATAACAATATACACTAGTAAACATATTTTTTAACAAACGCTCACTTACTATATCCCCACAAACCACATGTCATAGAAGTACAGAACCAATTATTAGCATTGACCTTTCTCTCTCACACAACCAAACAAAAAAAGAAAAGGAGGATAAACATTATTTTCTTAGAATATATTATTAACTTGTTATAACATCTTATATTAACAAGTCACTATATAACTAAGTGACTATCTTCACCATAAATTCAAATTCCTTTGGCCAAAAATATGTATGTTCTTTCATATAACTCAATAATCGACTCTTGGTATAAGTGATCATCACAAATTGAATCATCATCATCATACAATCTCTAGGCATCATTATGTCTCTTGAAGGAATAAAAAGGTAATCTTGCAAGTCTTGGAAGCTTCCAACAACATAAAAACAAATAGAAAACCCTACCAAATGGCTACAAGACAATTTAGTTGAAGATGGGTTGGCTTTCCGATTTCAAATGACCTCAAATCCAAACACATAACAACACAACTATACCCATACCCATTTGACATTGATTTCTTAAACCTCCACTCTTTCCCATTCTTTTTAGTTAGGGCTTAGAGTTATTAAATTCTTAAACTGTTGTATATGATTTCTTGTATGTATGATAAATATAAAAACCATGATATTTCATTAAACCATAAAAAAACCATGATATTTCATAAAACCATACATATGTATGTATATGTTGATGGATTTTATATGATAGCCCACTAAATATATGAGAATAATTTACAAAAATAAGAACCAGTTTTAGACCATCAAATTTGCTTAATGATTTTTTTTTACATCATACCTTTTTTCGTAATCAACGTTAGTACGACTTATTCAGTATTTACCAATGAATTTATTGTATGAAGAAATAAAGTGTGTTCACATATGAATCAATAACTAGTGAACACAATACATTATTAGAAAGCACATATCGCGCACTCACCAATATCTAACATGTTTTATATTTAGTAAGAGAACTAGACTACGTAAAGCATTTTTCTTCTAAATATTTGGTGGTGATAAAGTGGTTCTCAAGATTTAATTAGTTCTCCAACACCATTCGTAGTGGAGCGTTATTTTTAAAAAAAATTGAAAAAAAAAAAAAACGTCCGGAAACGTCCCCACCACCATTACATGGGGCGTTATTTAAAAAAAACTCAAAAATTGAACTTTGGCGTTTTAATAATAACGCTGATATGAAAAGCAAGTGGCCAATGGGAGTGTTTGCTTTTTCTTTGCATGTGTCCAAAGGTTTGACCAGCCAATCACCAAGTGTTTGCTTTTTTTTTGTTTAATAATTAGAAGGGGCATTATTAGGCATTATTCCCACTACGTCACTTTTGTAATAACGCCTCATACTGACTGTGATGACACGTGTCGGATAATGCCCCATAGTGGGGGCATTATGTGGTCTAATGTTTAGTTGTTTTAATTATAACTCGTCCTTCTATAATAATAGTTGTGCGGGCATATTGACTGAGAGTCTAATTAACTGAAATCGATTACATCTTACAATAGCTATATCCCGATTGAGGGGTTAGGACAATGCATGTCGGCAGAAAAATATAGAACCATTCTCAAATACCGGCTAATGATCCCTATGTACCCAGAAGATGAAACCTGCCCGATATGTCGTAAAGCTTGTATGGATAAATATGAGGAGCACGCAGTTCACTGTAAAGAGCTCCCTGGGTTTAAATATCGGCATGAATGGGTGCGAGATGTTTTGGGGGACATCTTAAGAAGAGCTGGGATTTCTGCTAAGAAAGAGGCCCCTGTGAATTTCCTCACGGACCCTATGGAAGGGAGATCTACTCTGCGACCAGCGGATCTGCTCGTCTTTGGCTGGGCTGGGGGGAAACATGCTTGTGTAGACCTCACGGGGGTTTCCCCTTTGGTTGGTTTAAGGGAAAACGGGTTTGTAGCTGGACTAGCAGCAAGAAAGGCAGAATCAAAGAAAGTGGATAAGCACGCTAAAGCTTGCGCAGAGAACCAACATATCTTTATCCCTTTTGCCTTTGATACTTTTGGCTCCCTAGCGCCAGAAGCCATCAACTTCTTGACGAGGGTTCAACGAGTTATCCACAGCAATTGTTCAACCCCAAGGGGGCAGGGGTTTGTGTTCGGGAGGTTGGGGTTTGCAATTCAGAAAGGGTTGGCGGCGCAGCTTGTTGCCCGTCTACCTTCTGTTTTGATGTAACTTAACAAGTTTTCTGGTAATATTATTATTATTAGAGTAAATTACAAGTTTTGTCCTTTATGTTTGTTCCAAATTTCAGGCGCTGTCCTTTACCTTTAAAATTGACGAGTTTTGTCCTTAACGTTTCAAAATCCTGCACGTTATGTCCTTTAGGCCAAACCCAGTTAGATTTTTTGGTTAAGTATGGTTATGTGCCTTGCACTTGAGGGTAGTCTTGTCATTTCATTATCCAGGGGTTATTGTGCAAATAACATATGTGTAAGGATTGATGTGTAAAAAAATTAAAAACATTAAAATAAAAACAACCCTCTTACCCTTCCCTCTAGAACATTGTCTTCCCCAATTCTCACCCAAATCAACCTAAACTCTAATTTCACAAACTTTTTTTTCTTAATTGAGTGTCCCCTTAAATTCCCCACGATTTCTCCCTAAACCCTTCTTCAATGTGACACCCCAGGATAACCGGGAAAACCTTGCAACCTAACTAGCTTCCTCAGTGAGTGCCGTCAAATTTCGGGACGAAATTTCTTTCAACTTGGGGATGATGTGACAACTCGAAATTTAGAACCTTTCGTTGTGTCTTGATGTGACTTGCTTGTACGTTACGTGATTAGTTAAACGATTGAACTTAATGATAATGTGAACCTTTTTATGTGATAAGTGCTTTGTTATATGTGCATTTGTATATATGTGTACGTGTTATATGTGAACCGAGAACCCGACACGAAACAACAAAGAACCCGACTCGAGACCATGAGGTCTCGAGTAAATAGTGAACGAATGGGCCTTTGGGCCGAGAACCTTTGGCCGGTTGGGCCTTTGGGCCGTAAACCCACTCGAAACCCACTAAGGGTGCACACACTTGAACTAGCCTATATAAACCACCCTTAGTTATTTGTTACCACTTTGTTGAACAAGAACACACACACACTCTCCTACTTCTCTCTCACTTAAACTCTAGAACACAAACACTTCATCATTTTCGGACCTTTGAAGTTTGGATCGGCTCACACTCGAATCGGCTAGAAGCTTTACACACACCCTCGAAACCCATAACCGGTTAGTGTTCTTGATGTTTTGTTGAATGTTAGTATGTTCATGTTATGTTTGTATGATGAGATTATGTGACAATATGTTAAGTTGTTGAGTTATACATAATGTTTTGAAAAGAAATCGGTTCATGAATGTTTCTTGTTATGAGTTGAACTATACATAAATATTTGATGATGAAAATGGGTTCATTGTATGTTAAAAAGGTGAATGATGATATTGGTTGCACTTGGATTAGATCCGAAAAGTTTGGGTGTTTATACTAAGAAAATCGGCTAATGAATATGTTTGTCAAGTAGGATGCATGCTAGTAAATTGTATCTTGATAGTTGTTCATGATTTTGGGTGAATAAGTGTTGTTTATGTTATGAAGAACTTGAATATATGTTTGAACATAGGAAGAACACTTTGAATGATAGTTGAAGATTGAAAACCCTTGTGATTTTGATCCATCTTTGACTAATAGCCTGATTAGGAAAACTGTTAGTGGAATGCTATTGGTAGTTTCCTGATTTGGGCCTGATTATATTGTACCATTAATCTGACTACATCTGCATCAACACGTGAACTTGAAAACGACTGCTACCGACTCGCAATCACCCGGTTGCGACTCGCAACCACAGCGTGATGACTCGAGACCACGCGGTTGCGACTCGCAACCATATCAGGACAAGCCGAAACCACAGGTTACGAGTCCCGTTGCGACTCGAGACCTTAGCATGATGAACCGAGACTACGGTTGCGACACCGGTTACGACTCGCAACCATCCATGATCAACACACAGCATGACTCGAGACCATGCTTGCGAGTCCGGTTGCGACTCGAGACCACACTTTTGGGCCTTAGTTAATGGGCCAGACTGATGGGCTTCTGTGTTAACTGTTATTATGTGTTTGGGCCAAAGTAGTTGGGCTGAACTTGTGAACCGTATGTGCTACTGTTGATTTAGAACACCGTGAACTGTTACTGCTAAACGTGCTTGCCAAACGTGTTGAACATTTGTGCACTGCTTGGTTCGAATCTGATTATAAGTGATATCCGTGTTAGGACGTAATTGACTACTTGCGACTTGACTGATCTTTCTGTGAATAACTGCCGAGCAAACCAAGGTGAGTTCACACCCTCTACAAAGCATGGGATTCCCTGGGTTGGGAACGGGGTTAAGGAACGTGGGTTCCTCGTCCTCCTTGGGCAGGACGTCAGTGGTTCAGGAATGTGATTCCTCGTCCGGATGGACGGATAAACGTACTAGACTAAAACTCTATCACGAAGTCCCTCCTTTTTGTATCGACTAATCGCCGGGCCAATGGCGAGCGGGTCATTAGTTAGATAGCGCTATTTAGGTCTGACAAGCCTCACACCGTGCCGCAGAGGACGGGCGTGAACTAATGGATCTGGGGCACGTCAATGATGATAGACATTGATGTTTTCAGGGCACATAAACATGACTACAGTCAGCAGTCGATATGGTAACGAGTCTAGTATGCACATGGGGTAGCCCCCACGGCTGGAGAGCCGGATGATGTACGCATGGGGTAGCCCCCACGGCCGAAATGCCTGATAACTAACATGGGGTAGCCCCCACGGCCGGAGTGCCGGAGTAACTGGGAACGAACATGTCACGTTTTTAAACTATGGGGTAACCCCCACGGCAGGATGCCAGTTAAAGGAAACTGTTTTCGGAATAACTAAAACGAACGCCCACCCGTGAACTCACTCAACTAGTTGTTGACTCGTTACTACATGCTTTGCAGGACCATAGGTACTCAGTGGGAGCTTGCATGGAGGAGGATCGTTGTGGGATAGGGATTGCTACAAGACTATGTTAAACTTGAAACTTTTGGAACTTATGTTATAACTTTAAACTTATGCTTCCGCTTGCAACTTAAACTTATTTGTTTTGGAACACCAATCGTATTGGTTAAACTTTTATAACTACTTATATGCTTGTTCAGTATGATTGGTGGCTGGATCCTGGTCAGTCACGCCTCCAAGCGGTAGTACTCCGCAGGTGGGATTTTGGGGGTGTGACAGATTGGTATCAGAGCCATTGGTTATAGTGAACTTGGTTTTAATAAAGGAGAAACGTTTTTGTTAAAACCAGACTATAACCGGAACAGTGCTCAACGGTCCACAACGACACTTCGCTCCTCATGCAAGGCTCGACGTTCTAGGTAATATGATGTATGTATATTGCCTACTTGTTAGTTGCGTAGTACATTGCTCATGGTATGCTTGGTTAGTATAGCTACTGTTGTTTGAACACGTGCGTGCTTACTCTGTCCTACTATCGTACCTTCGCGAACCTCTCTCACACGTGTTACTCTTATTATGAAGAACCATGTCTGGACGCGTTAACATGACACAAGCCCAGTTGACGGCTTTGATCAACGAGCGAGTTGCCGCAGCGCTTGCAGCTGCACACGCAGGAGGTATATCCTGCAGTCCGAAATTGTTCTAGGATCATTTGGATCCTACTCTCGTGAACCAACCTTTGTGTTAAACTCTGTCTTTTCTTTCACCTACCTTAGGTCAGTATGCTCAGGCACCGGTGTGCACTTTTAAGACCTTTATGGACTGTCGACCCACTACTTTTAGCGGCACTGAAGGAGCAGTAGGTCTCCTACACTGGTTTGAGAAACTGGAGTCTGTGTTCGAAATGTGTGAATGCCCTGAAGCGCGCAGGGTAAAGTATGCTACTGGTACTCTCGAGGGTTTGGCTCTCACGTGGTGGAATGCTCAAGTGCAGATGTTAGGGTTGGTTGCTGCCAACGCCACCCCATGGGAAACTTTCAAGGAAATGATCAGGGAGGAATACTGCAGTCGTGACGACATTCACAAGCTGGAAGATGAGTTCTACAATCTCAAGATGTCGGGGTCAGAGATTGAGGCATACACTAAGAGATCGCATGAGCTTGCTTTGTTGTGTCCTACAATGGTGGATCCTCCGTATAAGCGAATTGAACTTTATCTCAAGGGCTTGGTGCCAGAGATCCAAAGTCATGTGACTTCAGCGAACTTGACTACTATCCAGCAGGTTGTACAGTTGGCTCACCGTCTCACTGACCAAGCGGTGGAGCAGAACAAGTTACCAAAGCGTATAGGTGCTGCAACTACTTCTGGTGCTTCTAGTGGGGATAAACGGAAATGGGATGGAACTTCGAGCAGGGGTTCAACTTCGGTACAAACTCAGTCTCAGCAGAGAAAGACGGACGATCACAAGAGCCCCAGTCAGCAATCGTCCGGTGGTCAAAGTCATGGTGGATACAAAGGAAATCACCCCAAATGCAATCGTTGCAACCTACACCACAGTGGGCCATGCACCAGGGGTAACTGTCATCGATGTAACAAGCCTGGTCATGTTGCAAAGGATTGCAGGAGCGCATACCCCGCCAATCAGAATCGTCAGCAACCTCAGCAGAACCAGCGACAGCAGCAGGGTAACAACAAAGGGTGCTTTCAGTGTGGAGCTGAAGGTCATTTCAAGAAGGATTGTCCCCAACTGAACCAGAACAACAACAATCAGGGGAATGGTAACAATGGGAACAACAACAACAATGGTGCTAGGGGGCGTGTGTTCGTGATTGGTCAAGGAGAAGCAAGGAATGATCCCAACGTGGTGACGGGTAAGTTCCTTCTCGACGACTTTTATGTTACAGTCTTATTTGATTCGGGTGCCGATACTAGCTATGTGTCACTAGAAGTTAGTAAGATGCTTAAGCGTATTCCTACACCCCTGAGCGACAAGCACACTGTAGAGCTAGCTAATGGTAAGAGTTTGGAAGCCTCACACATAGTCAAGGGTTGCCAGCTTATTCTCGCTAACCAGACCTTCTCTATCGATCTTATTCCTATTGTCTTGGGTAGTTTCGACGTTGTCATTGGGATGGATTGGTTGTCCCAACACCGAGCAGAGATTCTGTGCAACGAGAAGATTGTTCGTATTCCTGGTTTAGGTAGTGAACCTCTCATGATTCGTGGCGACAAGAGAAGTGCTGTTGAGAACATCATCTCTCTTCTTAAGGCTCAGAAATGCTTACGAAAGGGCCACACTGCGATTTTGGCTCTAGTTACTGATACCACAGAAAAAGAGAAGAAGTTAGAAGATTTTCCGGTTGTACGCGACTATCCTGAGGTATTCCCTGAGGAATTACCTGGTCTTCCACCCCATCGCCAAGTCGAGTTTCAGATTGATTTAGCTCCTGGAGCCGCGCCTGTAGCCCGTGCACCTTATCGTTTAGCGCCATCAGAGTTGGAAGAACTCTCCACGCAACTACAAGAACTCTTGGATAAGGGTTTTATTCGTCCTAGCTCATCGCCTTGGGGAGCTCCAGTACTTTTTGTGAAGAAGAAGGATGGTACCTTCAGAATGTGTATCGACTATCGCGAACTCAACAAGGTGACTGTGAAGAATCGTTATCCTCTACCGCGTATTGACGACTTGTTCGACCAGTTGCAGGGGTCGAGCTACTACTCAAAGATCGATCTGAGATCGGGATATCACCAGCTGAGAGTTCGAGAAGAGGATGTCTCTAAGACGGCCTTTAGGACTCGTTATGGGCACTATGAGTTTTTGGTCATGCCGTTTGGGCTGACGAACGCACCGGCAGTTTTTATGGATTTGATGAACCGAGTTTGCAAGCCGTACCTGGACAAGTTTGTTATAGTCTTTATCGACGACATCCTGATCTATTCTAAGAGCAAAGAAGAGCACGAACAACATCTACGACTTATTCTGGAATTCCTTCGGAAGGAACAGCTTTACGCAAAGTTCTCGAAATGCGACTTCTGGCTTCGAGAGGTCCATTTCCTAGGGCATGTGGTGAACAAGGATGGGATTCACGTTGATCCATCCAAAGTGGAATCTATTAAGAACTGGCCTGCGCCTCGCACACCAAAGGAAATTCGCCAATTTTTGGGATTGGCAGGTTACTACAGGAGATTCATTAAGGATTTTTCTAAGATCGCGCAGCCTCTCACTTTGTTAACGCAGAAAGGCGTTGTTTATCATTGGGGGAATGCACAAGAGTTAGCTTTTCAGCATCTAAAGGATAGACTTTGTAGTGCACCTATCCTTTCACTGCCAGAGGGCACAGAAGATTTTGTGGTTTACTGTGATGCATCAATTCAAGGTCTTGGTTGTGTATTGATGCAACGAGATAAAGTCATAGCCTACGCCTCACGACAACTCAAAGTTCACGAGAAGAACTACACTACGCATGATTTAGAGCTGGGGGCTGTTGTTTTCGCACTTAAGTTATGGCGGCATTATCTATACGGAACCAAGTGCGCCATCTACACCGACCACAGAAGTTTAGAACACATATTCAAGCAGAAGGAACTGAATATGCGGCAGCGACGATGGGTCGAGCTGCTGAATGACTACGAGTGCTCTATCAGGTATCACCCGGGCAAGGCCAATGTGGTGGCAGACGCCCTGAGTCGGAAGGACACTACGCCTAAGCGCGTAAGAGCTCTACAACTCACGATACATTCTAGTTTACCTTCGCAAATACGAGCTGCTCAGATAGAAGCACTGAAACCAGAAAACGTTAGAGCTGAAGCTCTACGCGGGTCAAGGCAACGCTTAGAACAGAAGGAAGACGGTGCTTATTATGTAACAGGACGCATTTGGGTCCCACTCTATGGCGACTTACGAGAACTTGTGATGGATGAAGCACACAAATCTCGCTACTCGGTACACCCTGGTTCGGACAAGATGTACCACGATATTAAAACTACGTATTGGTGGCCTAGCATGAAGGCCCACATAGCAACTTATGTCAGCAAGTGTTTGACTTGTGCGCGAGTCAAGACGGAATATCAGAAACCTTCAGGCCTACTTCAGCAACCAGAGATACCACAATGGAAATGGGAGCAAATTTCCATGGATTTTGTTACTGGCCTACCTAGATCGCAGCGCGGAAACGATACTATCTGGGTGATCGTGGATCGACTCACGAAATCCGCACACTTTTTGGCAATCAAGGAGACAGATAAGTTCTCCACTCTGGCGGAAATATACCTCAAGGAAGTTGTTTCGAGGCACGGGGTGCCCACTTCTATCATCTCTGATCGAGATGCACGTTTCACTTCGGAACTGTGGCAGGCAATGCACAAGTCTTTTGGCTCACGTCTAGATATGAGCACAGCATATCACCCACAGACGGACGGGCAGTCCGAGCGAACTATTCAGACATTAGAAGACATGCTTCGCGCTTGCGTAATCGACTTTGGCAACAGCTGGGAAAGACATCTGCCACTCGTGGAATTCTCGTATAATAACAGCTACCACACCAGCATTAAAGCTGCTCCGTTTGAGGCATTGTACGGACGTAAATGCCGGTCACCCCTCTGTTGGGCAGAGGTGGGGGATAGTCAAATCACTGGTCCAGAACATGTGGTAGACACTACTGAGCGGATTGCTCAGATACGACAACGCATGGCGGCCGCTCGTGACCGTCAGAAAGCCTACGCCGATAAGGGCAGGAAACCACTTGAGCTCCAGGTTGGGGAGCGGGTATTACTCAAAGTTTCACCCTGGAAGGGTGTGGTTCGTTTTGGTAAACGAGGCAAACTCAACCCACGATACGTTGGACCTTTTGAAATCATTGAGAAAATAGGCAAGGTGGCCTACAGACTGAAATTACCAACAGAACTCGGTGCAGTTCACAACGTTTTCCATGTGTCGAATCTGAAGAAGTGTCTGTCAGATGAGACGCACGTAGTTCCTCTGAAGGAACTTACGATCGACGAACAGTTGAAATTCGTCGAAGAACCTGTCGAGATCACGGACCGGGATGTTAAGGTCCTCAAGAGCACTAGAATACCTCTTGTTCGAGTTCGTTGGAACTCACGTCGCGGCCCAGAGTTTACCTGGGAGCGCGAAGATCGGATGAAACAAAAGTATCCCCAACTGTTTGAGAACAGTACAAACGCTACTGAGGCTGAAGCTACGGAATTTCGGGACGAAATTCCAGATCAACGGGGGGTGGATGTGACACCCCAGGATAACCGGGAAAACCTTGCAACCTAACTAGCTTCCTCAGTGAGTGCCGTCAAATTTCGGGACGAAATTTCTTTCAACTTGGGGATGATGTGACAACTCGAAATTTAGAACCTTTCGTTGTGTCTTGATGTGACTTGCTTGTACGTTACGTGATTAGTTAAACGATTGAACTTAATGATAATGTGAACCTTTTTATGTGATAAGTGCTTTGTTATATGTGCATTTGTATATATGTGTACGTGTTATATGTGAACCGAGAACCCGACACGAAACAACAAAGAACCCGACTCGAGACCATGAGGTCTCGAGTAAATAGTGAACGAATGGGCCTTTGGGCCGAGAACCTTTGGCCGGTTGGGCCTTTGGGCCGTAAACCCACTCGAAACCCACTAAGGGTGCACACACTTGAACTAGCCTATATAAACCACCCTTAGTTATTTGTTACCACTTTGTTGAACAAGAACACACACACACTCTCCTACTTCTCTCTCACTTAAACTCTAGAACACAAACACTTCATCATTTTCGGACCTTTGAAGTTTGGATCGGCTCACACTCGAATCGGCTAGAAGCTTTACACACACCCTCGAAACCCATAACCGGTTAGTGTTCTTGATGTTTTGTTGAATGTTAGTATGTTCATGTTATGTTTGTATGATGAGATTATGTGACAATATGTTAAGTTGTTGAGTTATACATAATGTTTTGAAAAGAAATCGGTTCATGAATGTTTCTTGTTATGAGTTGAACTATACATAAATATTTGATGATGAAAATGGGTTCATTGTATGTTAAAAAGGTGAATGATGATATTGGTTGCACTTGGATTAGATCCGAAAAGTTTGGGTGTTTATACTAAGAAAATCGGCTAATGAATATGTTTGTCAAGTAGGATGCATGCTAGTAAATTGTATCTTGATAGTTGTTCATGATTTTGGGTGAATAAGTGTTGTTTATGTTATGAAGAACTTGAATATATGTTTGAACATAGGAAGAACACTTTGAATGATAGTTGAAGATTGAAAACCCTTGTGATTTTGATCCATCTTTGACTAATAGCCTGATTAGGAAAACTGTTAGTGGAATGCTATTGGTAGTTTCCTGATTTGGGCCTGATTATATTGTACCATTAATCTGACTACATCTGCATCAACACGTGAACTTGAAAACGACTGCTACCGACTCGCAATCACCCGGTTGCGACTCGCAACCACAGCGTGATGACTCGAGACCACGCGGTTGCGACTCGCAACCATATCAGGACAAGCCGAAACCACAGGTTACGAGTCCCGTTGCGACTCGAGACCTTAGCATGATGAACCGAGACTACGGTTGCGACACCGGTTACGACTCGCAACCATCCATGATCAACACACAGCATGACTCGAGACCATGCTTGCGAGTCCGGTTGCGACTCGAGACCACACTTTTGGGCCTTAGTTAATGGGCCAGACTGATGGGCTTCTGTGTTAACTGTTATTATGTGTTTGGGCCAAAGTAGTTGGGCTGAACTTGTGAACCGTATGTGCTACTGTTGATTTAGAACACCGTGAACTGTTACTGCTAAACGTGCTTGCCAAACGTGTTGAACATTTGTGCACTGCTTGGTTCGAATCTGATTATAAGTGATATCCGTGTTAGGACGTAATTGACTACTTGCGACTTGACTGATCTTTCTGTGAATAACTGCCGAGCAAACCAAGGTGAGTTCACACCCTCTACAAAGCATGGGATTCCCTGGGTTGGGAACGGGGTTAAGGAACGTGGGTTCCTCGTCCTCCTTGGGCAGGACGTCAGTGGTTCAGGAATGTGATTCCTCGTCCGGATGGACGGATAAACGTACTAGACTAAAACTCTATCACGAAGTCCCTCCTTTTTGTATCGACTAATCGCCGGGCCAATGGCGAGCGGGTCATTAGTTAGATAGCGCTATTTAGGTCTGACAAGCCTCACACCGTGCCGCAGAGGACGGGCGTGAACTAATGGATCTGGGGCACGTCAATGATGATAGACATTGATGTTTTCAGGGCACATAAACATGACTACAGTCAGCAGTCGATATGGTAACGAGTCTAGTATGCACATGGGGTAGCCCCCACGGCTGGAGAGCCGGATGATGTACGCATGGGGTAGCCCCCACGGCCGAAATGCCTGATAACTAACATGGGGTAGCCCCCACGGCCGGAGTGCCGGAGTAACTGGGAACGAACATGTCACGTTTTTAAACTATGGGGTAACCCCCACGGCAGGATGCCAGTTAAAGGAAACTGTTTTCGGAATAACTAAAACGAACGCCCACCCGTGAACTCACTCAACTAGTTGTTGACTCGTTACTACATGCTTTGCAGGACCATAGGTACTCAGTGGGAGCTTGCATGGAGGAGGATCGTTGTGGGATAGGGATTGCTACAAGACTATGTTAAACTTGAAACTTTTGGAACTTATGTTATAACTTTAAACTTATGCTTCCGCTTGCAACTTAAACTTATTTGTTTTGGAACACCAATCGTATTGGTTAAACTTTTATAACTACTTATATGCTTGTTCAGTATGATTGGTGGCTGGATCCTGGTCAGTCACGCCTCCAAGCGGTAGTACTCCGCAGGTGGGATTTTGGGGGTGTGACATTCAATGTGATGTTTATCATGTTTTTAAACCATTCTTCAGTGGATGGTTGCTGGCATCAAATTCGTGGGAATGTACAGTCCAATGCATTCTATTAACAAGGTAATAATCTAGTTATTTAATGCATTATTTAATGGAGTTATATATTGAATACAAAGTTTAAGTGAGTTGCATGTATGTAGGTGAAATCACTGGCTACCTTCCAGCATGATGATGAGTGTCTGGCTCTTCTGATGGACGGAAGTGTAGCGCTTGGTCTTGATCTGAGTTTTGTAACGCATGTCTTTCTCATGGAGCCCATTTGGGATAAAAGGTATATGTTTCTGTTTAGAATCTTAATATTTTATTGTAATTTTGCAGTATTTTATTTACAGACATCAACGTGAGTTACTGTCTTTTGATCTTCCTCGACGTTCCATCATCGTGAGTGATTTGTGTTTAAATTGAAGAGGGGTTTAGGGAGAAATCATTGGTAGATCGTGGAGAATTTAAGGGGACACTCAATTGAGAAAAAAAAGTTTGTGAAATTAGGGTTTAGGTTGATTTGGGTGAGAATTGGGGAAGACAATGTTCCAGAGGGAAGGGTAAGAGGGTTGTTTTTATTTTAATGTTTTTAATTTTTTTACACATCAATCCTTACACATATGTTATTTGCATAATAACCCCTGGATAATGAAATGACAAGACTACCCTCATGTGCAAGGCACATGACCATACTTAACCAAAAAATCTAACTCATATGCAAGGCACATGACCATACTTAACCAAAAAATCTAACTGGGTTTGGCCTAAAGGACATAACGTGCAGGATTTTGAAACGTTAAGGACAAAACTCGTCAATTTTAAAGGTAAAGGACAACGCCTGAAATTTGGAAAAAACATAAAGGACAAAACTTGTAATTTACTCTTATTATTATTTAAAAAAAATAGCTATATATGTATAATTTAAATGTATACATTAAACTAGGAAAAGTTAGATTATAATTGATGGGTTAAGTTATCATACGAAGTCTCCTAATTCTAAGAGGTATAAACACACAATAAATCATAAAATATAACACAATCTCTAGAAAAAAAAAAGAGATAATGAATCGCAGGAAAAGACGTAATGATGAAAATTAAAAAAAAAACGTAATGCTAAATATAAAAAAAACACAATGATTCAAACAAAAATACTAAAATCTACGAGCAAAAAGTCTAAAAGAAAAAAAAACCTAAAATCTAGGCGTAGAGTTAGACAAGACGGTTTAATACCGTTATAATAAGTTCAATCGAAAACCGTTTAATATCATTCTCTATAAGTTCCTATTCTATACTTTATTATTTATTTAGATTTAAAAACACATATAACGCATATGAATAGATTCTGATGATATTTTTTTGCAATTTTTTATTACTTACTAATATATAATAAAGTATTTGTGAAAGTTGGGTTGAGAATCTTTAACATATAAAATCGTAATCTCCTTTAAATGTTTATTTAAGATATTTCATACTCGTAAAAACTTTTAAAAGATTAATAATACTTGAATGATTTGGATTTCAGGCTTGCATGTTGGGTTTTTGTTCGTTCGCCATCCCTAACGAAACTAGAACCTAAAAACATAAGCATCAATGACAAGGAAATTTTGCATATAGGGCACACTAATTTTATATATACTAGATTTTTATCGGTGCCGCGCGTTGCGGCGGCGACATTACGTTTGCGACTTCGTTACACGCGTTACGATGATGATATTAACGTGTGGTGCCTACGTGACGTGATAACGTGTGTTGCACATCACGGTGTATAGTCACATTTAAACAAAAGAATTGAGATGTCGAAGAAAATACGGTGCTAAGTTATTATGTTGAACTAAATGAGAGATCAAAGTTGTTAAATTTCAAAAGTTAGAGGTCAATGAGTCACTTACCAAAAGATTAGAGTTGAATGTGTAAAGTCTATAAAGGTCAAAATAAAATAATAATAATAATAATAATAATAATAATAATAATAATAATAATAATAAAACATATACTTTTTCTTCTAAAATTATATAGAATAAAATAAATATTAAATCATGTATAAATAATAAGAATGGGTATAAAGTCTATAAGTTTGAAGGTCAAACAAGAAGACGGATGCCTTTTCTCTTCTAAAATTATATAGAGTAAATAAATATTAAATTATGTCAAATGTGAGTGATAAATTGTAAGTATGATAAATTAAAAAGCATATGTAAAAAGAAAGGAGTCAAGAATCGAACTCTAATCATCTAGTTTAGTTAGAGATTATCAAACCACTACAGCAGTACCACATTTGTGGCATTAGTACACAAATAAACATTATATACAAACAAAAGGAGGTGGCTGTGATTTGACAGCCACCAACCTTTTCTTTTAATGTTATATATATATATATATATATATATATATATATATATATATATATATATAGGGGAGGGTTATCTTGAGAACGCTAAATATTACGAGAACCGTGAGAACGAATGAAAAAAGCAATCAGAAAAAAGCAATCAAAACCAATTTTTTTAATACAAACCTCATTGTAATTAAGATACATCATCAAAACAAGAATTTATAACTCAAACAATTCATTTCTTCTTTCAAAATCACTCTTTTTAGATTTTTTACACATGTGTAAATATAACAGATTTACACATGTGTAAATGGCAAACTTACACATGTGTAAATTTTCTTTATTTACGAATTCACATAAATTTAAACGTGTAAATTGAATTTCTAACATTGTATTCAAATAATAATGATAAGTGTAGAAAAAAAATTTGAATTTGAATTGTTTTTGACCAAGTTTTCATGGTTTTTTTATTTGTTCTCACGGTTCTCACAATATTTAGCGTTCTCATTTAAACCCTCCCATATATATATATATATATATATATATATATATATATATATATATATATATAGGGAGCCGCTAAAATAAAACCACTCCCAGTTGTAAGAACCGCGAGAACCACTATCAACAAATCAGATTATGCCAACTAAAAGGTTATTTTTGTCTTTTACTCAAAATGTCATTTCCCTGTCTCTCTCTTCATTTATTATGTTCAGACTCTATCTCTCTCCACCTTTTTTAAACCTCATATCTAATTTTTGAAACTCATATCTCTACCTCTTTGTCTCTCTCATAACCAAACACACACATACTCAGCAGCAAGAACTTCAAATTCAACACACACCTATGCTTCCTCCCTCATCTCACCGGCGACCGCAGCCGGATGTCAGCCGGTACTGCGGCGCCCAGCACCTTCGGCGAACCCCCCAAAAACCCACCGAGCTACCTCGTTTCCGTTCACCGGCGACTTCTCCGTCACACACCACCATCCTCCTTCTCCCCGGTCACCGACAACCTCACCCTACAACCACCTCCTCCCTATTTTTTTTCCGAGCACTCGGTGTCTCCCTCTCATTTCTGGTCAGGTCAAAACGCGGGAGGAATCGGCAACGATCGGCGCCGTCGCCACGGCGGCGGTGGCGGTGAGCTTCCGACGTCAAGCGAAGAGAGAGACAGAGACGGTGGCGGTGATCAGTTCTCCCGATTCAACAAGGTATTCAATTTGTTTAATCTGTTTATTGTTCTTCATCTGGATTAAGAACTCCCTGCACCGTTGATCTTTTTGATGCAATATCTTGTATGATTTATGTAAAGCTTTTGTTGTTGATTGGGAATTATGATGTTATTATCAGATTTAGTTAGAATGATTTGTTTATTTTTTTAATTTGATGAAAATAAAACCCTAGGTTAGAGAAACGAGACAGAAGCTGATTAGCTGTCATTTTGATATTTGAAGGCAATGATGATAATTGTTTTAATTAGAGATTGTTTTTTTAATTCAAGTTTTTTATATTCTTTTTGGTTTTGTTAAGCAGGCTTGAGTCGTCTTAGACTCAGTGACGGTGTTGGTTGTTTATAACGTTGGGGGTTGGTGGCGGCGGCGGTGGGTTTGGTAGTGTGGCTGCAGTGGTGGGTGACGGTGGTGCCGATGGTGCCTGTGGCGCCGATGGTGCCTGATTGGCGCCGATGCAGCCTCTGATTATCGGAAAATCTGTGCTAAACCCCGTTTTTTTTAGTTACACATTGTTTTGATGTTGTTGGTTTTTTATATTTTTCCCCTTAGTCGATGATGATAAAAATCTATCTGAGACACCTATCAAGTTTGCGATTAATCGGTGTGTTCGTTTTGCGTAAAAAAGTTTTTGTGGAAAAAAAAAAGTTAAACCGTAAACTTTTTAACGTAAAACGTAAAACCGTAAAACGTAAAACGTAAAAACGTTAAACGTAAAAAGTTTTACGTAAAACGTAAAAAGTTTTACGTAAAACGTAAAAGGTAAAAAGTTTTATGTAAAACGTAAAAACGTAAAAACGTTAAACGTAAAACGTAAAGCGTAAAAAGTAAAACGTAAAAAGTTTTACGTAAAACGTAAAAAGTTTAACGTAAAACTTAAAACGTAAAAAGTTTAAAAAACGGGGCGTACGACGGGTCGTAAAAAACGCACGTAAAAAACGGGGGCGTAAAAAACAGCGTGTAAAAATGGGGCAAAAAAACGGCGCGTAAAAACGGGACGTAAAACACGGCGTGCGTAAAACCGGGAATAAAAACCCGCACGTAAAAACCCGATCCCAAAAAACGGCGTGGAAAAAACGGGGCGTAAAAAAAACGGCGCGTAAAACGGGTCCTATAAACGGCGCGTAAAAACGGGACGCTAAAACGGCGCATAAAAACGGGACGTAAAAAATGGGGCGAAAAAACGGCTTGTAAAAACGTGACGTAAAAAGGGCGCGGCAAAAAATGGTGCGTAAAAACGGGCATAAAAAACGGCACTTAAAAACCCGGTCGTAAAAACATCGTGAAAAAACGGAGCGTAAAAGTTTTACGTAGAACGTAAAAAACCGGGGCGTTAAACGCAAAAAACCAGCGTAAATAACGTTAACGTAAAAAACCGACGCGTAAAACGTAAAAAACCGGCGCGTAAAACGTAAAAAACCGGGACGTAAAACGCAAAAAACCGGCGCGTATATATATATATATATAGGGAGCCGCTAGAATGAGAACCACCTCGAGTTGTAAGAACCGCGAGAACTACACCCCACGGAGCGCCGTTCGCCATGATTTTTTTTTTTACAAGTGTATATTATAAAAACAGCCGTAAAAAATCATGGCGAACGGCGCTCCGTGGGGTGTAGTTTTTTACACCATAAGTTTGGTGGAAAAAAAAGAAAAAAGAAAAAAAATTAAAAAACACCAAACTTGTGGTGTAAAAAACTACACCCCACGGAGCGCCGTTCGCCATGATTTTTTACGGCTGTGTTTATAATACACACATCTACTTGTAAAAAAAAATCATAGCGAACGGCGCTCCGTGGGGTGTAGTTCTCGCGGTTCTTACAACTCGGGGTGGTTCTCATTCTAGCAGCCCCCTATATATATATATATATATATATATATATATATATATATATATATATATATATATATATATATGGAGAAGATCATGCGAGAACCACCTATTATTGCGAGAACCGCGAGAACCAATGTGAACACAACCAAAAATGCCTAAAAATAGCTAAACATCACACAAATTTTTTTTAATATTTTTTATATAAAAATCGCTACTTTTCGAAACAAAAAAAAATAAAAAAAATAAAAAAAAATTTGCCACTAAAAGTAGCGATTGAGCATAAAAAATATTAAAAAAATAGATTTTTTTTATTTTTTTATATATTTTTTTTAGAATTTTTTAAGGTTTTTGGGGGTTTAGTTTTTAGCACTTTAGCTTGGGGGGGGGGGGTTAGGTTTTTGGGGAGTGGGGGAGGGGGGTTTAGGTTTTTTTTTTTTGGGGGGGGGGTAGGTTTTTTTTAGGTTTTAGTTTTTAGCATTTAGCTTGGGGGGTTTAGGTTTTTTTTTTTTTTGGGGGGGGGTGGGGGTTAGGTTTTTTTTAGCTATTTTTGGTGGTGTTCACATTGGTTCTCGCGGTTCTCGCAATAAATGGAGTTCTCGCATGAGCCCCTCCCTATATATATATATATATATATATATATATATATATATATATATATATAGGATTAGGTACAAATATGAACAAATTTCCAAAAGTGAACTGCGTGAACTGATCTGAACTATTGATTTCATATACATTTGATAAGGGTAAGATTGTAACTTTATATAAATATTGAATTTAAATTATTTTGTTATTAATTTCAAAATCTTAACATATTTGAATTGTCAGTTATACAACATGTCGACAAATTCAAAATCATGACTTATTTTTTATTTATCAAGATAATCTTAACGTATTTTATATTTATCAAGATTATCTTTCATAATCTCTTCAACAAATATCCATATTTTCATGATATTGGATCCACAATTCACGTATGACCAAGTTTTCAATTCCAGAAGTTTGAACTTCCGCCGTTCATCACGTCACCCCATTCATCAACTTTTCAATTCCTGAAAATTATCTCGCCGGACATATTGATTTTTGCTGAGTAAGTCGACTGTATCTTTGCCGCTAATTTACTGGGTAGTTGCCGACGGCCGCCGGACATCGAAAGTTAAGCCGGACTAACATTCTGGCGAATATTAATTGTATTACATTGATTGTTTTCTTCTGCTGATTGATCATCGTAGCCCAGGTTATATAAGTAAATGGTTATTCAGTTTGTGAGTATGGTCCAATTACAAATTGAATATTGACTTAGAACTTGATTGTTTGTGTTTGTAATTAAATTAGTGTCGGTTGACTACATTGAAACATAGTTGATTTTTTTTCCGGCAGGTGCTACCGTATTTCATTCATGGCCGATCCAGAAATCTACAATCACAATTCTGACAAAAACATTGGCGATAATGTCTTTGTTACAACAATGGATCGTCCAGGTAGTGTAATCGTCTGACCATTGATTTCCATAGATTTTAACGAACATGCAATATTGTCATTGTTTTTGGTCGTAGCAGCAATATTTGAATTTTAGTTTTAGTCATTTTTTGGTTGAACTAGAGTTTTCAGTCATCTTTTTTATTGTGTATAACACTTAGCTCCGAAGTACACATGTGTACTACTGTACTCTATACACTCCAACACGATAGTACACTTGTGTATAATACACGGTAGTTACATGTCAATAGCATAATCTTAGTTAATGAACATTTGAAGACTGGCAACATTGTTGTCCTTGTTTTTTTTGAATGATTCTTTTGTACTGTAATTGGGCAGAGTCGGTTGCTAGTAACGTTTACGAAACTCCAAATGGGACTAGGTACTGGACACCAATTGTCCCTCCTGGATTCAAACCGTTTGTGAAAGCTAGATTTACTACGATTGAACAAGCAATTGCAATGTACAAGGAGTACGCACAGCTAGCAGGATTTAGAACCCGTTTGGGTACTTCGAAAAAAGAAAAAATAGGCGACGAGATAATTACGATTCGGCAACCATAATAGCAAAGAAATAAATATGTAATGTCTTTAGGCCATTTCGTTTGTTCTTGCTAGAGCCAAATAGCAAAACCAAACTAGGTCACGGGGTAACAAACACAACTCAACCACAAGGATGGACCTAGTGCATCTAGTTGTCTTCAGCACCTCCATTATTCATGTAATGTCTTCTGTTTTGTCTTTGGGTCTTCAACTTTATATTATAATATAAAATATAACAAAATTGAAACCCTAATCTATTACAACTTTGAGCCACAAAGTGGGCCAAAAACTATAAAACAAAACCAAAATAAGAACAAAAAACAAGTACAAGGTTGGCCAGATTTACATATTCAACACAATCATATTAAAGTGGACAATCTTTTGTGTCAAATAAAAAAAACTTTTGACCAAATAACTTGTTGCCCAAGAAATATTTAGATCTGAAACTTTAAACAAGTTAAAGTTTGAGATCTATAACCGGTTAAAAGGACCGGTTCAGATTTGCATGTTGTAAGTGTGGCTCTGATACCACTGTTGGGATTCAATGGTGTCAGTTTTACTTTTAATCAAACCGGGTTTGACATATTTTATTAAATAATATATAATTAATAAAAATGCAGCGGAATAAATATAATAATCGAACACCAAAAACGAACCGAACAGGATCAGGGTTACAAGCATGCAAATACGATAAGTAATATTATTAATCCACTGATGAAATTTAATATACCTTAATGGTTAAAGATTAACCATGTGAGACACCAAAATACAACGAACGAGTGCTAGATATAAACACAAACAATTCGGCTTAGACTTATGGTAAAAACGAACCGAACAGGATCAGGGTTACAAGCATGCAAATACGATAAGTAATATTATTAATCCACTGATGAAATTTAATATACCTTAATGGTTAAAGATTAACCATGTGAGACACCAAAATACAACGAACGAGTGCTAGATATAAACACAAACAATTCGGCTTAGACTTATGGTAATCGCAATTCACAAGGCATAAAAAAGGGCGGCACTTTTCTGCTTTGAAGTTGCGGCTGCCTTTTGTTTTGTGATGATCTCACCAAAACAAATGTGAATTCCCTTTTATTTATGTCTTAAAGTAAAGACGTATCCAAAAGAAGATGATTGAAACAAAATATATATAGTAAAATATAGAGTAAATTGCCATTTTGGTCCCTGTGGTTTGGTCAGTTTTGCCACTTTAGTCTAAATCTCAAACTTATTACATCCAGGGCCCTGTGGTTTGCATTTTGTTGCCATTTTAGTCCAAATTTCAAATTTGACCAGATTCTCCTACTTAAACCTTCCTATTTTGTCTTTATTCTCAGGGGCATTTTGGGTATTTTGTAATTATTATAACTCAATTTTGTATATAAAATACCCTAAATCATCATCCTCATCTTTCTCTCTCTCATACAGAACTTTCTCTCTCTCTCTCTCATCTTTCTTACTCAGATCTTTCTGCAAAAACGAGCACTCTTCATCTTTCTGCAAAAACAATTCAATCGAGCACTCAGATCCTCAAACAATTCAATCGAGCACTCAGATCCTCTTCATATACAATCTGCAGTTGGGTTTCGGTTCTAGGGTTTCTAATATGACGAAATCGACTTGTACAATGGCAGATCTACATGAAAGAGGAGAGAGAGAAGAGAGAGAGAGTCAGTTAGGGTTTTGAGCTTTGAGTTTCAGCTTTGAGTTTTGAGTTTGAGTTTCAGATCTGAATCGAAATATTTTGATCGAAAGAGGAGAGAGAGAAGAGAGAGAGTCAGTTAGGGTTTTGAGCTTTGAGTTTCAGATATGAATCGAAATCAGGGGTTTGAGCTTTGAGTTTCAGCTTTGAGTTTTGAGTTTGAGTTAGGGTTTTGATTTCAAATTAGGAGAGAGAAGCAGTTTGATTGATTCGGTATTCTGATGTTGTTTGATTGTTTGATTGTTTCTGATGTTTTCATTTCAAATTAGGAGAAGAGGGGATTGAGGGATCGTTGTGTGGGATCGTCACCGACAAAACGAGGCGCCGGAGTGCCGGCTCTGGTCATCGGCTGAAAGGGGAGAAGGAAGTGACGGTTGTCACACCCTGGCTTTGCGGAAGCGTGGTTAATTTTGGTGTGACTTCTTAATACCATAGCTTAATCATAACAAGCTATATGAATTAAAAATATGCAAGATCATCCATTGATAATAAAAATATGAAACATTGTCTTAACGGGTTAACACCCAACAACCATAACTTGTCTAAACATTACAAATGCAAACTTAAAATAAACATGATCCAAGGACTGTGACTTGTCCAGGAAAGAGTCACAAGCCTCGAACCCTGGATGACCTCGGGCCTAATGCAGCGGAAAACAAGCCATACCGCGCCAGATCGTTAATTTCCTGAAATACATGTAAGTTGAAAAATCAACAATAATGTTGAGCGAGTTCATGCGAAAGTGCGTAAACAAACCTTTATCTTTATCAAAAACCTGGTATGTAGCAAATAAGGAAAAAGAGATCACCAATGGTTTGCAAGGCCATTGATATGTGTGAAGTGCAAGTAGGGATGACTCAAACCTAGCGGATTTATGCGTCGGGCACTAAGTCACCCCGAGGTCCGTTATGCTGGACCTGGGGCTGGGCTCGCTACACCCAGATAGATCTACCGCTCCTGTCCCTCGGTCCTACTACGAGGATTAATGGCCTCAAGTTGTGCCTACCCACTCACATGATCTGAGTAACAAACCTCCTTACGCTAACCATACCATGTATAAACATATTCATAATCATTGTAACATGTATTTCACCCCCGCAGTTTATAAAACTGAAAACAGTTAAGAGAAAAGGGGGACATGAACTCACAGTGAGTGCGTCACAATACCAAGTAATCCAAATATCCAACTGCTGCGCAACGACCTACATGTGCTAATTCTATTAGACGGATGGCCGTGCTTTAGCTTTATAGTTTACATTTTCGGGAAACAGTTAGACAACCGTTCCGTGTATATACTTGGTAGTTAATTTCCTTCCCAAGGATGGGGGAATTAATACATGTGTGTTTATAATATTAAGTCTCACTTAATATATTTTATTTCTCATTCCAAAATATAATTATTTTTCTCAAAAATAATATATTTTCTTTTACACAACACTTTCCAAAATAATACGTTGACAATATCCGCATTTATGAATATTTCCGAATAAGGCGTATGTTACGTTTTGGCGATTAGGTGGTAATAGTAATTACCGTTGTAACTTATATGTTTGTCGTATAGGCGTTGGTATTATTTTGGGTTCGACAAAGTTAGTAAATATTATTTTTACTCTAAAAATAATATTTATACATTCTCACAAAATAATCATAAACAGTGTTGTGAAAAATATATTTATCGAATAAATATTTATCACGTTTAGTTTTTGTGAAAACCCCACCTCCGAATATTTGTAAATAAAGTCATGGCGAAATATATTTTGTAAACATTTCAAAAATAACTCTAACACTTGTAAGTAATTCTAAGTGTTAGATTTTTAGAAAAATTTTGCCAGAGTTTCCCCTGTAACTGGAGGTGGCCACGCTTTCAAGCGTATCATTTTCTTTTACAAAATCATTCCAACAATTTCTTCAAATCAACCAATCAATTTCCAACACATTAAACTAGTTTCAACACATTAACTCGTAGACTAGTATGTAAAATCACATTATTACATGAACTTGTAGTTTTTCTAAAACTATTGTGTAGATCTCGTTATATTTAGTGGATCTATATATATAATAGTTTAGTCTTGTAAAAACCCCGTTTTTAGAACAAATCACTCTTTACAACTTCCCGACAATTTTTATAAAAATTGTTATTTTGTCGGATCTTTCGTTTCACAAGTGTTCATACACTTGTAGTTTATAAAAATCACCTTTGTAAACATGTTATCCAACTTATATAAAAACATGATTTTCTCGACACCCGGTTCTACGAATATATCACTTGTACATACGTAGATCGGCTCGTTTTACATACTATTTTTCATGTCAAAACACTTTTACACAAGTTCATGTTTCCCATGTGGTGGAGTTTCACCTTTTAACCCTTGTACAAAAGAAACAAGTGTATGTCAAGATTCGGGATCTTAACAAAGTCGGGTTAAACGATGATAAGAGCCACCACAACGTAGATCGGGCCTTAACAATCAACATATTCAAATACTACGACATTTACACAAGACATGACCTTTTATCCAACGATTTTCATGTTTTAGTAGACTTTTTAGATTCAAAAGGTGGGTTACCGACTTTTAACCGTTAAAAATCCTTTTAACCACTTTAGATACGTTCAAGAGTGAGTTTTAAACAATATACCTCTAGCTCGGGGCTAGGGAAGAATCTAGTCGAAAATGGCGTGGATAAAAGCAACGTAGCGAGGTCCTTCCACTTCCGTTTGCTCCAAGCTCCGTTGTAGGTGACCCTTAAGACATGCAAGATGGAAGCTCGAAAATATGGTGGGTGCTAAGGGGGTGTTCGGCCGAAGGTGGGGGAGCAAGAGGGAGGATAGTGTGTTGGTGTTTTGAGTGTGTAATCTCTTGTGTGCATTGTGAGGGTTTTATAGACAAAATTAGGATTATCGTCCAACGGATTTCATGCTTTCTAGATATTAGGCAAAAGCAATAAAATATTAAAAAGAATTCGGGCCTTGTCTCCCCTTTAGGTGGCCGATTGTAATGGGGGGGGGTACCCGGTTCAATTCCAACTAAACAGTTAGTGTTTAGTTACGTTCACCAAGTTAGTTTAGAGTTTAACTCCGTTAGTTAAGTGTTGCGTTATAAAGCGGGTGTTAGGGTAATCAGGGACCCTAACTGGCTCAGAAAAATACTAATAATATTTCTGGCAATATTTTTATGTTCCGGGTATAGTCCGGTTGATCAGTTGGATAGTAATCCGTTAAAGTGCTTAAGTAATCCTTTAAGCGTCGTAAATAATATTTTTAGCGACACAATTTATTCTGCAAAGTGTCAGGAATATTTTCCTCATGTTTTGGCACTTTATTAATTAGCTAGAAGCTAGTATGTTGACAGAAGTGCTGTGTTTTGTGCTTAGAGTACGTTTTAGGCACATCCAATCTCTGTATCTTATTCCTAGAGACGTAATTATACAACCCTTGTATCCTTACACACACTTTGGGTGTAGTGAAATATTTCTGGCTCATACAGGCCTTTAGAGGCAGTGTTTGCCTGATGCTGGCTATATCAGCATGTCAAATAGGTTATCCGTTCAAATGCTACTGTGCTTTTGTGCATCATGTTTGTCACTAAAGTTCAGTAAATAAGTAATGTAGTGACAGGAAAAATCAAAGTATGATGCAAACATGTACATGTATCAACAATCAAGTAGCAGTTTATCAGAAATCTCAGTTAAGCACAGTAATTAGGCAACAATTAATAGTTAATTAAGTCGTACGGATACCTGGTTTTGTGAGGGTTGTCACATTCTCCCCCCGTTAAATAAATTTCGTCCCGAAATTTTAAATTCTGCTTGTAGAAGCAGGGTTCTCAGGAAAATAAGTGGGGGTATTTTTCTTTCATTCGGTCTTCACGCTCCCAGGTGAACTCAGGACCATGTCTAGCATTCCAGCGAACTTTGACGAGCTTGACACTGCTCCGGCGGGTCTTGTTCACTTTCCAATCCGTGACCTCGACAGGTTCTTCAACGAAGTGGAGCGTGTCATCAATATGAATTTCGTCGGTAGGAATGGCAACGTTAACTTGAGTTGGACTTCTCTTCAGATTGGATACATGAAATGTATCGTGAACATTATTCAGTTCGGCAGGTAGATCCAACTTGTATGCTACGGTCCCAATTCTTTCCAAAACCTTGAAAGGACCAATGTAGCGCGGATTCAACTTCCCACGTTTCCCAAATCGTGCCACACCCTTCCAGGGTGATACCTTCAACAAAACCATATCCCCAACCTCAAACTCCTGAGGTTTCCTTTTCAGATCTACGTAGGTCTTCTGACGGTCACGAGCCGCACTAATGCGATCTCGGATTTGCGCGATCTTATCTGTAGTTTCCTGAACTACATCGGGACCTACTAATTGTCTATCACCTGCGTCTGCCCAACAAAGCGGTGATCTGCACTTGCGTCCATATAAAGCTTCGAATGGCGCGGCACCAATACTGGTGTGGTAGCTGTTGTTGTAGGAAAACTCAACCAGGGGTAAATGCTTATCCCAGCTACCGCCTAAATCCATCACACATGCTCTCAGCATGTCCTCCAACGTCTGAATCGTCCGCTCACTTTGACCATCGGTCTGCGGGTGAAAAGCTGTGCTCATATTCAGCTTTGAGCCAAAAGCTTCCTGGAAGGATTGCCATATCCTTGATACGAATCTCCCATCTCTATCAGAAATAATCGAGAGAGGTACTCCATGGCGTGTAACAATCTCTCTCATGTAGATTTCAGCCAATTTGCTTGTATTATCCTTCTCGCGGATAGGTAAGAAGTGTGCTGACTTCGTTAAGCGATCCACTATCACCCAGATAGTGTCATGGCCTTTTGGCGTTCTTGGCAACTTCGTAATAAAATCCATGGAGATTTCTTCCCACTTCCACTGGGGAATTTTTGGTTGCTGCAGAAGTCCCGAAGGCTTCTGGTATTCCGCCTTAACTTTGGCGCAAGTTAAACATTTGCTCACGTAAATAGCAACTTCGCCTTTCATCCTAGGCCACCAGTAATAATCTTTAAGATCCTGGTACATCTTATCCGCTCCAGGGTGGATAGAGTACCGTGACTTGTGAGCTTCTTCAAAGATAACCTCTCTTAAACCACCAAACAGAGGAACCCAAATCCTTTTCCCAAAACACAATGTTCCTTCCCTGTTTGGCACCAATATCTTCTCCATCCCACGGAGATATTCTTCCTCAAGGTTTCCTTCCTTGAGAGCTTCCTTCTGTGCTGCACGAATGCACGAGGAAAGGTCGGTCTGAATTATCATTTCCATAGCCCTAACCCTTATGGGCTTGATTCTCTCTTTACGACTTAGGGCATCAGCGACCACATTCGCCTTCCCTGGATGATACTTGATCTCGCAGTCGTAATCGTTCAACAACTCGACCCATCGTCTTTGCCTCATGTTCAACTCCTTCTGGTTGAATATATGCTGGAGGCTCTTGTGATCTGTGAAAATCGTACACTTTGTACCGTAAAGGTAGTGTCTCTAGATCTTTAAGGCAAAAACCACTGCACCTAGCTCCAAATCGTGTGTGGTATAGTTCTTTTCATGCACCTTCAGTTGGCGTGATGCGTAGGCGATAACCTTTTGACGTTGCATCAACACACAACCCAATCCTTGACGCGATGCGTCGCAGTATACCACGAAATCATCAGTGCCTTCTGGTAGAGCTAAGATCGGCGCGTTACAAAGCTTATCCTTCAATGTCTGAAACGCTTCATCCTGTTTGATTCCCCAATCAAACTTCTTATCCTTCTGCGTGAGGAGTGTCAACGGTTGAGCGATCTTTGAAAAGTTCTCGATGAACCTTCGATAATAGCCAGCCAAACCCAAGAATTGCCGAATCTCGGTTGGCGTCTTTGGCGTTTCCCAATCTTTGATCGCCTCGATTTTGGTGGGATCCACGTGGATTCCATCTCCATTCACCACGTGCCCAAGGAATTGCACTTCTCTTAGCCAAAACTCACACTTAGAGAACTTGGCGTACAACTGTTCTTTCTTTAGCAGCTCCAAAATAGCTCTAAGATGCTGCTCGTGCTCAACCTTTGTCTTTGAATAAATCAAAATATCATCGATGAACACAATCACGAACTTATCCAGGTATGGCTTACAAACTCGGTTCATCAAATCCATGAACACAGCAGGTGCGTTTGTCAAACCAAACGGCATAACGAGAAACTCGTAGTGTCCATATCGAGTTCTGAAGGCTGTCTTCGGGATACTCTCCTCCTGTATCCGTAGCTGATGGTATCCAGATCGAAGATCGATCTTTGAATAGAAGCTTGAACCTTGAAGCTGGTCGAACAGATCATCGATTCTTGGCAGGGGATACCTATTCTTGATCGTCAGCTTGTTCAACTCTCTGTAGTCAATACACATCCGAAAACTACCGTCCTTCTTCTTCACAAACAAAACTGGAGCTCCCCAAGGCGAGAAGCTTGGTCGGATAAAACCCTTGTCTAACAACTCTTGAAGTTGTGTCGACAGTTCTTGCATCTCAGACGGAGCGAGTCTGTAAGGTGCCTTAGCCACAGGCGCAGCGCCTGGAGCTAAGTCGATGCGAAACTCCACTTGCCTTTGAGGTGGCAAGCCAGGCAAGTCTTCTGGAAAGACTTCTGGGTATTCCCTCACGACAGGGATGTCTTCGATCTTCGGCTCAGCAGCCTTTTTATCTACAATGTGTGCCAGAAAAGCAACACATCCTTTCTGCAAACACTTTCTCGCTTTCAGGCAGCTAATCATCCTTAACGGCGTCTCACGCTTCTCCCCATGAACAACAATGGTCTCACCATCGTCGGTCGGGATACGAATAATCTTCTCGTGACAAACTATCTCTGCCTTGTTGCTCGATAACCAATCCATCCCTACTACCACGTCGAAGCTTCCCAACTGGACTGGTAGTAGGTCGAGAGCAAACTCACGCTCTCCCAGCTCGATTACGCAACCTCGAATCACCTCGTTAGCTTCTACTAACTTCCCATTCGCTAATTCGATCGAGTATGGAATATCTAACTTACTAGCGGCTAAACCAAGCATGTTTCTAAATTCTAGCGATACGAAGCTATAATCGGCACCAGTATCAAACAAAACGGATGCATAGCGTTGGTTTACAGGGAACGTACCAGTGACAACGTTGGGATCCTGGCGCGCTTCCCTGGCTTCCATGTTAAAAACTCTTCCGCGTGCCTGGGTTAATTCTAGGCAATTCCTCTTGTAATGCCCTTGATCTCCACAATTGAAACATCCGGGCCTCTGCCCGTTTCCACCATTGTTTCCAGCTTGATGGTTTCCCTGGTTTCTATTCACGGTGCCTGTTTGGTTAGCATTGTTGGCGCGATTTTCATCACCTCCCAGGTTTCCTTGTGGGCGGTTCCCAGCACCACCACGGTTATTCCTATTCCCATTTCCTCCTTGGCCTCCCCGGCCAGCACTAGCCCAGCAAAAATCCTTCGTATGACCAGTCTTCCCACATGATTCACAAACTCTCAGGCTGCAACGACCAGAGTGATGTTTTTGGCATGAGTTGCACTTGGGGTGTGCACCCATGTATCCCTTCCCTTTCTTTCTACCACCAGCTGAATCTTGAGCTGGCGCATTCGATTCTCCCTTTTTAACCACCATCCCGGTGCTCTGCTTGAAACTCGAAAACTTTCGCTTATTACCACCAGATGACTCCACATGAGTCTCATTTTTCTTGGGCTCAACCCCATCAAACTTGTTCAACCGAATCGCCTCTTCGGTGAGAGCCACACTCAGATCAATGGCTTCTGTGATGGTTGCAGGTTTGGAAGAAGTCACCATGCTGATTATCTGAGGAGCCAATCCCCAGATGAAGCGTTCAATCCTCTTGAACTCCGGTGTAACCATGTAGGGTACCACGTGCGACAAATCGTGGAACCTCTGGACATACTCAGCTATCTTGGAACCTTCCATCTTTAGGTGCCAGAATTCGGTCTCTAACCTCTGAATTTCAGCACGAGAACAGTACTTCTTGCGCATAAGCTCTTTCAACTCTGTCCAGGTCAGTGCGTAAGCTGCAGCTTCGCCAAGGGTCTGGACCTGTAGATTCCACCATGATAGGGCTCCATCCACAAATAGCCCTGAGATGTAAGTGACTTGCTGATCCACAGCGCACTTGCTCATGCGAAGTACGGACTCTGTCTTCTCTGCCCAGCGGATGAAAGCAACAGCACCACCTGTGCCGTCGAAGTTTATGGGCTTACAGTCCAAAAATTGTTTGTAGGTGCACCCTGCACATACATTACATCATAGGAACGGCATTAGCATCTGCTAAGGGAATCCATTTAAGCCATGGTATGTCTTAATGACTTAGGGTTACCATGAGGAGGATTTTGGTTGCCGTTAATGTTCGAGCTACTTCCGCTTGGTCCTCCTTGCGAGGCAGAATATTGAGCAATGGCGTTAGCGATAACTTGCTGTAGTTCTTCAGGAGTAGTGGGCATCGGCTGAGGTTGTCGTCTTGGTGCCATCTTCTAAAGATGCGTACGTCGATTAGGCCATAATAAACATACGTATATAGTAATAATAGTAGCATATAACATCTCATGTTATCTATATATCACACACAACATCCCATGTCCCAACATCCCATGTCACGAATATCATACACACAACATCCCATGTTGCAAATATCATACATACAACATCCCATGTCCCAACATCCCATGTTGCAAATATCATACATACAACATCCCATGTCCCAACATCCCATGTTGCAAATATCATACATACAACATCCCATGTCCCAACATCCCATGTTGCAAATATCATACATACAACATCCCATGTCCCAACATCCCATGTTGCAAATATCATACATACAACATCCCATGTCCCAACATCCCATGTTGCAAATATCATACAACATCCCATGTCCCAACATCCCATGTCACAAAACATATATAAGCAGTCAAGTGAATCAGATATGGTGAGAATACGGCGATTGTTATATATATCGAGACCATAATGTGGTAAGGGTATCTGTACGTCACTGTATCATACAATCACAAATCAAATAGGGGCTACATCACCCATGTCAAAAACAATATCACATCAGTGTCACATACATCCAGTACATCAACAAATATCAACAAAAATCAGTATCGTCAGATGGTCTCCAAAAGGCTGTGCAGTCACAATCGCGGTCGTCTCACCATCGCCTACCACTATGGTACCAATGAGCCCTATGCGGATGGGGGTGGAGGAGGGGGAAAGTGAGTGTAGAGTAAGCGGCGTAAATGAAGCCAATCCTCCTCCATCGCCTGCTGAGTGCGAATAACAGATGCAATCTGCTGCTCCATAGTCGTAAGTCGGGCAGCAAAGTCAGGAGGTAATGATCGAAAAGGCTGAAAAGATGAAGATGTCTGACCAAGATATGGACCTAGTGATAACTGAGCTCTCTCGAGCTCCTGGAGTCGCTGTGTATGGGAATCATGCTGATGGACAAAGGACATCAAGACGTCCTCAATGGTATGTCCCATATGGAATGGATGATATGGATCAGTGGGTGGCATCGGTGAGGAAGATGACCAAAGCAGTGGCGTGCTGGTGGGATCGACTGGTGCTACATGAACAGAAGATGGAACAGGTGTCATCTGAGGCATGAAGGGCATAGGCATCGGGATGTGCCCAAAGGGGTGGGCTGAAGAGCCCTCTCCAGGCCCTGCTGGAGGTACAAACGGTGGGATCTGAAACGAAAAATCAGTATGATGTGCCTCAGTGTGGTGTGGTGGAAGCGGTGGAACATCCTCGTCAGCCGGTATCCAACCGTGCTGAGCCTCCTCATCAGGCGGATCCATATGCTCTGCAAATAGAGCGTGCTCAGGCTCAATGGGTACAGGATCAAAAGGAGCAATGACAGGATCAACATGATCAACATGGTGGTCAACAGGGACGTCAGCAATCAAAGGTGGGTCAACAAAAGGATCAACAACATGATCAGCAACTAACAAAGGGACATCATCAACAGGAAGATCGCCAACAGGCGGGTCAGCCAAAACGGGCTCAACAGGAACGTCAGCATGTACCAAGTCATGCTCATGTACAGGATCGAGAGCAGCTGCCTGCTCTGGGGCTACGGCAGGCTCCTGGTCGTCAAAAGCCATGTCAAAATCAAACTCTGGATCAAAGGGATCGATAGGATCGACGGGATCAACAGGGTCCTCCATATGATGGTCCATAGGAATATACTCAATATCGCGGTCAGGGTCAAATCCTGGAGGAAAAACGGGATCGTTGTCCTCAATAACGTCGTGCTCAAATACAAGGCTCGGAATGGGGGCGGCAGAAGATGCCTGATCAGGGTCCGAGTCATGAACAAAATGCTGAATGCTCACCTCGTGAGACGGAGCAGAAGCCACAGACTCAAAAGAGTCTGGGACTGGTGAGTGGACGGGCGAGTCTCCAGCTGGGGCATCAGCAATCATCAAGAGACCGCCAGCGGGTAAAGGGGCTGCATCAGGATCCTCGTCCTCAAAAGGCTCGTCCTCGTAGAGATCAATGTCGCCGTCAGCCTCGGCGTCTAGTAATAGCTCGTGTGCTGGATAAGAAGCAAGAGGAATCGGAGCTGGAATCACAACAAGGGGAAGATACTCAGCAGGATCGCCATCAATAGGCTCATAGGCACCCTCGGGTAACGCGAAGGGCAAGGAGTCATCAGCATGCTCATCAATGCCGTCTGTGACAACTCGGACTTTAGACTTGCTTAGATGTAACGTTACGTGCCTTTGACACTTGAGTTAACGAATGTTATGATGTTATGTGCTTTATGTGACAATATGTGAATGTTATGTAAATGTTATGTTAACACGTGCTTGTGATTATATGAATGATTATGTGTTCACGAACCCGATCGCACAAGGCTAACTGGTCACACAAGCCCATTTGGGCCATACTTTGAAATCAGACCCCATTTGATAACCAAGTTGGGCTCGGCCCACTCCCCACTCGCAATTACCAAAACCAAGGGTAAGGGTTGATTCTCATTGTTGTTACAATTTTCATAACGCACACAAACCCTATTTGCTCTCTACCTCTCTCTCTCGGTTGCTTGGAACCCGACGGCAAGAACATCCCCTACTCGGATCACCCTCTTTTCCTTTTAATCCGGTTAGTGATTATGTTATGGGTTGTGTGTTATTGTTTGTATGTTGATAATTGCTTGATACCCGAAGGATTCTTGTTAACATGTTGTTTATGATAATAGTTATTATTGATTGTGAACCGGCTGCATGATTATTGAATTGGATTGGTCTGGATGTTGTTTGATAACCGGCTGTGATTAAAGAATTAGGTTGCATGTTAGTATGATGATATGATTATGATTCGGTTTAGTTTTGATGCTGTTCTTGAACATGATATGAACAGGTTGAATATGTTTTGAAACTGATTAAATTATGAGTTTGATCTGATTTCCGAAACTGCCAAACTTGTTTGCTGAATTTACGGAAGTGATTGGGATTGAATTTAGGAAATCAGGAAATCAGTTACACACTGGGTTGCGACTCAGATTGCGAGTCGAAACCTCACGGTCACGACTCGAGACCACAACAGCACAAGCCGAGACCATGGTTGCGAGTCCCGTTGCGACTCGTAACCGGACCATGATGAGCCGAAATCACCATTTGCGACTCGCAACCTCCTGTTGTGACTCGTAATCTCCTGCTGTGACTCGTAACTCCCGGTTGCGACTCGAGATCGCCGGTTGCGACTCGAGACTAGCTACTCGTACATCTGTTTGGGCCTACACTGTCACGGGCCCAACCGTTTGGGCCAAATGATTGAATTTGTGAACTGTTTGTTATTGGACTAGTATGCGTTTACTATTTGGGCCGGGTTATGTTGGGCCAGGGTTAACACGCACAAGTATGCTCTTGACTGCTAATTGGACTGCTTAGCTGTTTGGGCCGACTACTTGGACTCGTTATATGATTTGAACTGCTGATACGTTTATGTGATTTGCCATGATCATACTCGATACCATACGTGATACAAATGTGCTATATACGAACCTGACTTGCATAATAACCATGATAAGACGTGGTTGACCATTTACTTGCTACCTGTACTCTTTGTGTATCTGCCGAGCAAACCAAGGTGAGTTCACACAGCCAAGGCATGGGATTCCCGGGTTGGGAATTGGGTTGGATATGTTGAATATGGAATGGTTACTCGTACTTACGCATTCTCTAGACTATAGACCATCGTCCTCAGGTTAGTCAGGACACGTTACGTAAAGCCTACGTAACCCAGTATTTGCCATTTTGTCTCCCGGGTCGGGAGGACACGTTACGTAAAGCCTACGTAACCCAATACCTTCTACTGTCTTCTTGGTCGGAAGGACACGCTGCGTAAAGCCTACGTAGCCCCCACACGTACCAATGTCCTCGGGGAAGGGCACGTCACGTAAAGCCTACGTGACCCAGTACGTATTCCTGTTCTCGGTAAAGAAGAACACATGGTCGGAAGTTAGTCTAGTAAGTACCGTTAATGAGAAGCCCTCATTAGCCAGGATAAACGTGGGAAGCCCCCACCAGTAATAAGAACACAAGGTTTGGGAAGCCCCCACCTTTAGTACTCACTAGTATGGGAAGCCCCCACTAGCTATACTTATGCACTATGTTATGAACTTACTTTCTGTGAACTCGCTCAACTAGTTTGTTGATTATTTGCTGCATGCCTTGCAGGACCTTAGGTATACTGGGAGCTTGCACAGGGAGGAGCAGGTCGTTGTGGGAATACGGATCGTGGATAAACAATTGAACGTATAATTATTTTGAGTTACATTACTATGCTTCCGCTACTTAAACAATGTTTGGTTTTGAAACATCAATCATGTCAGGATGATTTACATTAATTACTTTTATTATTAAATGCTATGTTTGATATGATTGATGGCTTGATCCTGGTCAGTCACGCTCCCAAGCGGTGGTACTCCGCGGGTGGATTTTGGGGGTGTGACAGATTGGTATCAGAGCCATTGGTTATAGAGAACTTGGTTTTAATATGGGAAAACGTTTTTATTAAAACCGGACTATAACCGGAACAGTGCTCTCAACGATCCACAACGACGCTTCGCTCCACGTGCAAGACTCGACATCCTAGGTAATAAGGGTATGTTTATTGCCTGTTTGCTAGAACTGCTTAGAACTTTGCTCGCATTACGTTTAGATACACATGATACTATAACATGAGAATCCCTACGTGCTTACTCTTTTCTGTCATCGCCCTATTCGCGAACCATTCTTACCTATGCTACTTGTTACAATGAAGATCATGTCTGGAAGAATCAACATGACACAAGCCCAGCTAGAGGCTCTCGTTCAAGCTCAAGTTGCTGCGGCAGTTGCAGCAGCTCAAGCAGGTAGTATATCCTGCAGTATAGGCACACACTAGGATCTTTAGATCCTACATTAACTCTCGTATTTAACTTCGTCCTATTCGTACACAATAGGTCAACACGCGCAGCAGCCTGTCTGCACATTCAAGAACTTCATGGACTGTCGTCCAAACTCTTTCAGTGGCACTGAGGGGGCAGTGGGACTCCTCCATTGGTTTGAAAAGTTAGAATCAGTATTCGAAATGTGCGAGTGCCCTGAGGCTCGCAAGGTCAAGTTTGCCACCGGCACTTTGGAAGGAATCGCGCTAACTTGGTGGAACGCCCAAGTGCAAATTCTTGGGTTGGCAGCTGCTGACGCCACCCCATGGAACGATTTTAAGGAACTCATCAAGCGTGAGTATTGCACGCGTGAAGATATTCACAAGCTGGAAGACGAGCTGTATAATTTGAAAATGGTTGGGTCAGAGATCGAAGCGTATACTAAGCGGTCAAATGAGCTGGCCGTACTGTGCCCAACTATGGTGGACCCTCCTTACAAGCGCATTGAGATGTATCTCAAGGGATTGGCACCAGAAATCCAGAGCCATGTCACATCAGCTAATCTCGACAACATCCAGGAAATCCAGCGTCTCGCTCATCGTATCACCGACCAGGCAGTGGATCAGAATAAACTGCCTAAGCGTGTCAACGCTACTGCTACAGTCACTCCTTCGGCTACTCCTGCTACTACCAGCGAAAGCAAAAGAAAGTGGGAAGGAGATTCTAGTAAAGGTTCAGCGACTGTTCAGCCACAAGCTCAGCAGCAGAAGATTGACCACTATCAGAGTCCCAGTCAGCAATCCTCTGGTGGTCATAGACAGAGGAGATATCAGGGAAGTCAACCTAAGTGCTACAATTGCCACAGACATCACAATGGCCCGTGTAACAAGGGTCGTTGTCAAAGGTGTCTTAAGATGGGTCACGAGGCCAAAGACTGTAGGAGTCCACGGCCTGCGAATCAGAATCAGCAGCCTCAGCAACCAGCTCCACAAAACCAGCAGCAGCCACAGCGTGGAAACCGGGGATGTTTCCAGTGTGGGGCTGAAGGTCATTTCAAACGCGACTGCCCTCAGTTGAACCAGAATCGCAACAACAATAACCAGGGCAATGGGAACAACAACGGCGGGAACAACAACAATAATGGCAACGAGGCTAGGGGACGCGCTTTTGTGCTAGGTCGAGGTGACGCAGTGAACGATCCCAACGTTGTTATGGGTAAGTTTCTCCTCGACAATATTTACGTTACTGTTTTGTTTGATTCGGGTGCGGATACAAGCTATATGTCTGTGAAAATGTGTCAACTGCTAAAACGTGCACCAACACCTTTACCCACCAAACATGTAGTAGAGTTAGCTAACGGTAAAAGTCTAGAAGCCACGCACGTAGTTCAGGGTTGTAATCTTATCCTAGCTGGTCAAGCTTTCTCTATTGATCTCATTCCCATAGTTTTGGGTAGCTTCGACGTCGTGATTGGGATGGATTGGTTGTCCCAGCACCAGGCAGAGATTTTATGCAGCGAGAAGATTATTCGCATTCCACGTTCTGGTCAAGAACCTCTCGAAGTCCAAGGCGACAAGAGTGGTGCTGTGGTCGGCATCATCTCTTTCATGAAGGCTCAAAAATGCTTACGTAAGGGACACACTGCCATTCTGGCACTCGTTACAGACGCATCAGCAAAAGAAAATAAATTGGAGGATATTCCAATTGTACGCGATTACCCTCAGGTGTTTCCTGAAGACTTACCTGGATTACCGCCTCATCGTCAGGTCGAATTTCAGATCGAGCTCGCTCCAGGAGCAGCACCCATAGCTCGCGCACCATACCGTCTAGCTCCATCAGAATTGGAAGAATTGTCAAAACAGCTGCAAGAGCTCTTGGAAAAGGGTTTTATTCGTCCAAGCTCTTCGCCTTGGGGAGCTCCAGTGCTTTTCGTGAAAAAGAAGGACGGTACGTTCAGGATGTGCATCGACTACCGTGAACTCAACAAGGTGACGGTGAAGAACCGTTATCCTCTTCCACGCATAGACGACTTATTCGACCAGTTGCAAGGGTCGTGCTGCTATTCGAAGATAGACTTAAGGTCAGGGTACCATCAGCTGAGAGTCCGGGATGAGGACGTCTCCAAGACAGCCTTCAGAACTCGTTATGGTCACTACGAGTTTCTCGTCATGCCATTTGGGTTAACGAACGCGCCTGCCGTATTTATGGACCTTATGAACAGGGTGTGCAAACCCTATCTTGACAAGTTTGTCATAGTATTCATCGACGACATTCTGATTTACTCCAAGAGTCAGGAGGAACACGAGCAGCATCTTCGCCTTATTTTGGAACTCCTTCGGAAGGAACAGTTGTACGCCAAGCTTTCTAAATGCGACTTCTGGCTTCGTGAAGTCCACTTCTTAGGCCATGTGGTAAACAGGGATGGGATCCATGTCGATCCATCCAAGGTAGATTCGATCAGAAACTGGCCTGCACCGCGTACGCCAACAGAAATACGCCAATTCTTGGGTCTGGCAGGTTACTACAGACGGTTTATTAGAGACTTTTCGAAGATTGCTCAGCCGCTTACGCTACTGACACAGAAGGGTGTCACCTATCGCTGGGGAGAGCCCCAGGAGACTGCTTTTCAGCACCTAAAGGATAGACTTTGCAGCGCACCTATCCTCTCTTTGCCAGAGGGCACAGATGATTTCGTAGTTTATTGTGATGCATCCATTCGGGGACTTGGATGTGTGTTAATGCAGCGCGACAAGGTTATTGCTTACGCTTCACGCCAACTTAAGATTCACGAACGAAACTACACGACGCACGATTTAGAGCTGGGAGCTGTTGTTTTCGCGCTTAAGATATGGCGACACTACCTGTACGGCACCAGGTGCACGATTTACACCGATCACAGGAGTCTCGAGCATATCCTTAAGCAGAAGGATTTGAACATGCGTCAACGACGATGAGTCGAGTTACTGAACGACTACGAATGCGCTATCAAGTATCATCCAGGCAAGGCCAACGTTGTGGCCGATGCCCTCAGCCGAAAAGACACTTTACCTCGGCGCGTGCGAGCGCTACAGCTTACGATTCAGTCTAACCTTCCTGCTCAGATACGAGCTGCTCAGACAGAAGCACTGAAGCCCGAAAATGTCAAGGCTGAAGCCTTACGCGGCTCACGACAACAGATGGAACAGAAGGCAGACGGCGCCTACTATGTAACGGGGCGTATTTGGGTCCCACTTTATGGCGGTCTACGCGAACTTGTAATGGATGAAGCTCACAAGTCTCGCTACTCGGTACATCCAGGGTCGGATAAAATGTACCACGACGTCAGCACTACTTATTGGTGGCCTAGTATGAAGGCACACATCGCTACGTACGTTGGAAAATGCTTGACCTGTGCGAGAGTCAAGGTTGAATATCAGAAACCAGCTGGCCTACTTCAGCAGCCTAAGATACCTCAATGGAAATGGGAAGAAATTTCCATGGATTTCGTTACAGGCCTACCCAGATCCCAGCGGGGAAATGATACTATATGGGTGATCGTGGATCGACTCACTAAGTCTGCACACTTCCTAGCTATTAAGGAAACGGACAAGTTCTCCACTCTCGCAGACGTCTATCTTAAAGAAGTTGTTTCGAGGCACGGGGTGCCCACATCCATTATTTCGGATCGCGATGCACGATTCACGTCATAGCTATGGCAAGCGATGCACAAATCTTTCGGCTCACGGTTAGACATGAGCACAGCATATCACCCTCAGACGGATGGGCAGTCTGAGCGAACGATTCAAACACTTGAAGACATGCTTAGGGCATGCGTTATCGATTTCGGCAACGGCTGGGAAAAGCATCTCCCTTTGGTGGAGTTTTCGTATAATAATAGTTATCACACCAGCATTCAAGCCGCTCCATTCGAGGCATTGTACGGGCGTAAATGCCGGTCACCTCTCTGTTGGGCAGAGGTGGGGGATAGTCAGATTACGGGTCCAGAGATCGTAGTGGACGCCACAGAAAAGATTGCGCAGATACGACAACGCATGGCGGCAGCACGCGACCGTCAGAAAGCCTACGCCGATAAGCGTAGAAAGCCTTTGGAATTTCAGGTCGGGGACCGGGTATTATTGAAAGTGTCACCCTGGAAGGGTGTAGTACGTTTTGGCAAACGGGGCAAACTGAATCCGCGGTACGTCGGACCATTCGAAATCATCGAAAAGATTGGCAAAGTAGCATACAAGTTGAAACTACCAGCTGAACTCGGGGCAGTTCACAATGTTTTTCATGTATCGAACTTAAAGAAGTGCCTATCAGATGAAAACCTCATCATTCCTTTTAAGGAACTCACTATCGACGAGCGGTTGCAGTTCGTCGAGGAACCAGTTGAAATCACGGACCGGGATGTGAAGGTCCTCAAACACAAGAGAATCCCTCTTGTTCGAGTTCGTTGGAACTCCAAACGTGGCCCAGAGTACACCTGGGAACGCGAAGACAGGATGACAGAAAAGTACCCCCAGTTATTCGAAACCGATGCTACCACTACTGAGGCTGAAGCTACTACTTCGGAATTTCGGGACGAAATTCCAGATCAACGGGGGGAGGATGTGACACCCCAGGAAAATCAGGGAACAATACAGTCTACCTAGCTTCCTCAGTGAGTGCATACCAAATTTCGGGACGAAATTTCCAATTAGTTGGGGATAATGTGACAACTCGGACTTTAGACTTGCTTAGATGTAACGTTACGTGCCTTTGACACTTGAGTTAACGAATGTTATGATGTTATGTGCTTTATGTGACAATATGTGAATGTTATGTAAATGTTATGTTAACACGTGCTTGTGATTATATGAATGATTATGTGTTCACGAACCCGATCGCACAAGGCTAACCGGTCACACAAGCCCATTTGGGCCATACTTTGAAATCAGACCCCATTTGATAACCGAGTTGGGCTCGGCCCACTCCCCACTCGCAATTACCCAAACCAAGGGTAAGGGTTGATTCTCATTGTTGTTACAATTTTCATAACGCACACAAACCCTATTTGCTCTCTACCTCTCTCTCTCGGTTGCTTGGAACCCGACGGCAAGAACATCCCCTACTCGGATCACCCTCTTTTCCTTTTAATCCGGTTAGTGATTATGTTATGGGTTGTGTGTTATTGTTTGTATGTTGATAATTGCTTGATACCCGAAGGATTCTTGTTAACATGTTGTTTATGATAATAGTTATTATTGATTGTGAACCGGCTGCATGATTATTGAATTGGATTGGTCTGGATGTTGTTTGATAACCGGCTGTGATTAAAGAATTAGGTTGCATGTTAGTATGATGATATGATTATGATTCGGTTTAGTTTTGATGCTGTTCTTGAACATGATATGAACAGGTTGAATATGTTTTGAAACTGATTAAATTATGAGTTTGATCTGATTTCCGAAACTGCCAAACTTGTTTGCTGAATTTACGGAAGTGATTGGGATTGAATTTAGGAAATCAGGAAATCAGTTACACACTGGGTTGCGACTCAGATTGCGAGTCGAAACCTCACGGTCACGACTCGAGACCACAACAGCACAAGCCGAGACCATGGTTGCGAGTCCCGTTGCGACTCGTAACCGGACCATGATGAGCCGAAATCACCATTTGCGACTCGCAACCTCCTGTTGCGACTCGTAATCTCCTGCTGTGACTCGTAACTCCCGGTTGCGACTCGAGATCGCCGGTTGCGACTCGAGACTAGCTACTCGTACATCTGTTTGGGCCTACACTGTCACGGGCCCAACCGTTTGGGCCAAATGATTGAATTTGTGAACTGTTTGTTATTGGACTAGTATGCGTTTACTATTTGGGCCGGGTTATGTTGGGCCAGGGTTAACACGCACAAGTATGCTCTTGACTGCTAATTGGACTGCTTAGCTGTTTGGGCCGACTACTTGGACTCGTTATATGATTTGAACTGCTGATACGTTTATGTGATTTGCCATGATCATACTCGATACCATATGTGATACAAATGTGCTATATACGAACCTGACTTGCATAATAACCATGATAGGACGTGGTTGACCATTTACTTGCTACCTGTACTCTTTGTGTATCTGCCGAGCAAACCAAGGTGAGTTCACACAGCCAAGGCATGGGATTCCCGGGTTGGGAATTGGGTTGGATATGTTGAATATGGAATGGTTACTCGTACTTACGCATTCTCTAGACTATAGACCATCGTCCTCAGGTTAGTCAGGACACGTTACGTAAAGCCTACGTAACCCAGTATTTGCCATTTTGTCTCCCGGGTCGGGAGGACACGTTACGTAAAGCCTACGTAACCCAATACCTTCTACTGTCTTCCGGGTCGGAAGGACACGCTGCGTAAAGCCTACGTAGCCCCCACACGTACCAATGTCCTCGGGGAAGGGCACGTCACGTAAAGCCTACGTGACCCAGTACGTATTCCTGTTCTCGGTAAAGAAGAACACATGGTCGGAAGTTAGTCTAGTAAGTACCGTTAATGAGAAGCCCTCATTAGCCAGGATAAACGTGGGAAGCCCCCACCAGTAATAAGAACACAAGGTTTGGGAAGCCCCCACCTTTAGTACTCAATAGTATGGGAAGCCCCCACTAGCTATACTTATGCACTATGTTATGAACTTACTTTCTGTGAACTCGCTCAACTAGTTTGTTGATTATTTGCTGCATGCCTTGCAGGACCTTAGGTATACTGGGAGCTTGCACAGGGAGGAGCAGGTCGTTGTGGGAATACGGATCGTGGATAAACAATTGAACGTATAATTATTTTGAGTTACATTACTATGCTTCCGCTACTTAAACAATGTTTGGTTTTGAAACATCAATCATGTCAGGATGATTTACATTAATTACTTTTATTATTAAATGCTATGTTTGATATGATTGATGGCTTGATCCTGGTCAGTCACGCTCCCAAGCGGTGGTACTCCGCGGGTGGATTTTGGGGGTGTGACACCGTCGGGTAGAGCGAACGGCTGGAAGTCATCATCATCCGTGCTCGTGTAGTCTGAGGTATGCACCTCACGCTCCGATGACACAATGTCATCCGACGCTATGGGTAGAGGTCCAGTGGTATCTGAGTCTCCGGTGTCTGATGTATCCATGTGTCTGTAACACAATCACAAGTATGCACAAATAATCAGTAAATCAGATAATCACATAAGTTACCAAATAATAGTCACATAATTCTCCTAGTCCCACTAGCCTCCCAGCCTCCCAGACTGTTCTTCCTAGTCCCACTAGCCAACTTTCCCAGCCTCCCAGACTGACTCCCTAGTCCCACTAGCAAATTCTCCCAGCCTCCCAGACTGACTCCCTAGTCCCACTAGCAAATTCTCCCAGCCTCCCAGACTGACTCCCTAGTCCCACTAGCAAATTCTCCCAGCCTCCCAGACTGACTCCCTAGTCCCACTAGCCAACTACCTCGATCCATTAGATCGAGCCTCGGCCTCCCAGACCGAGCCTCAGTCTCCCAGACCGAGCCTCAGCCTCCCAGACTGAGCCTAAAAATAATAAATAAAATATGCTCAACATTTGTTTATAAAAACGTTTTGGATCTGGACTTAAGTGGTATGCAGAAAAATGTTTTCGTGAGAGCCCTAGTGATCATAGTCTAGACTCGAGAAAGAATCCTAGTTCGCTATGATCAGAGCTCTGATACCAAGCTGTCACACCCTGGCTTTGCGGAAGCGTGGTTAATTTTGGTGTGACTTCTTAATACCATAGCTTAATCATAACAAGCTATATGAATTAAAAATATGCAAGATCATCCATTGATAATAAAAATATGAAACATTGTCTTAACAGGTTAACACCCAACAACCATAACTTGTCTAAACATTACAAATGCAAACTTAAAATAAACATGATCCAAGGACTGTGACTTGTCCAGGAAAGAGTCACAAGCCTCGAACCCTGGATGACCTCGGGCCTAATGCAGCGGAAAACAAGCCATACCGCGCCAGATCGTTAATTTCCTGAAATACATGTAAGTTGAAAAATCAACAATAATGTTGAGCGAGTTCATGCGAAAGTGCGTAAACAAACCTTTATCTTTATCAAAAACCTGGTATGTAGCAAATAAGGAAAAAGAGATCACCAATGGTTTGCAAGGCCATTGATATGTGTGAAGTGCAAGTAGGGATGACTCAAACCTAGCGGATTTATGCGTCGGGCACTAAGTCACCCCGAGGTCCGTTATGCTGGACCTGGGGCTGGGCTCGCTACACCCAGATAGATCTACCGCTCCTGTCCCTCGGTCCTACTACGAGGATTAATGGCCTCAAGTTGTGCCTACCCACTCACATGATCTGAGTAACAAACCTCCTTACGCTAACCATACCATGTATAAACATATTCATAATCATTGTAACATGTATTTCACCCCCGCAGTTTATAAAACTGAAAACAGTTAAGAGAAAAGGGGGACATGAACTCACAGTGAGTGCGTCACAATACCAAGTAATCCAAATATCCAACTGCTGCGCAACGACCTACATGTGCTAATTCTATTAGACGGATGGCCGTGCCTTAGCTTTATAGTTTACATTTTCGGGAAACAGTTAGACAACCGTTCCGTGTATATACTTGGTAGTTAATTTCCTTCCCAAGGATGGGGGAATTAATACATGTGTGTTTATAATATTAAGTCTCACTTAATATATTTTATTTCTCATTCCAAAATATAATTATTTTTCTCAAAAATAATATATTTTCTTTTACACAACACTTTCCAAAATAATACGTTGACAATATCCGCATTTATGAATATTTCCGAATAAGGCGTAAGTTACGTTTTGGCGATTAGGTGGTAATAGTAATTACCGTTGTAACTTATATGTTTGTCGTATAGGCGTTGGTATTATTTTGGGTTCGACAAAGTTAGTAAATATTATTTTTACTCTAAAAATAATATTTATACATTCTCACAAAATAATCATAAACAGTGTTGTGAAAAATATATTTATCGAATAAATATTTATCACGTTTAGTTTTTGTGAAAACCCCACCTCCGAATATTTGTAAATAAAGTCATGGCGAAATATATTTTGTAGACATTTCAAAAATAACTCTAACACTTGTAAGTAATTCTAAGTGTTAGATTTTTAGAAAAATTTTGCCAGAGTTTCCCCTGTAACTGGAGGTGGCCACGCTTTCAAGCGTATCATTTTCTTTTACAAAATCATTCCAACAATTTCTTTAAATCAACCAATCAATTTCCAACACATTAAACTAGTTTCAACACATTAACTCGTAGACTAGTATGTAAAATCACATTATTACATGAACTTGTAGTTTTTCTAAAACTATTGTGTAGATCTCGTTATATTTAGTGGATCTATATATATAATAGTTTAGTCTTGTAAAAACCCCGTTTTTAGAACAAATCACTCTTTACAACTTCCCGACAATTTTTATAAAAATTGTTATTTTGTCGGATCTTTCGTTTCACAAGTGTTCATACACTTGTAGTTTATAAAAATCACCTTTGTAAACATGTTATCCAACTTATATAAAAACATGATTTTCTCGACACCCGGTTCTACGAATATATCACTTGTACATACGTAGATCGGCTCGTTTTAAATACTATTTTTCATGTCAAAACACTTTTACACAAGTTCATGTTTCCCATGTGGTGGAGTTTCACCTTTTAACCCTTGTACAAAAGAAACAAGTGTATGTCAAGATTCGGGATCTTAACAAAGTCGGGTTAAACGATGATAAGAGCCACCACAACGTAGATCGGGCCTTAACAATCAACATATTCAAATACTACGACATTTACACAAGACATGACCTTTTATCCAACGATTTTCATGTTTTAGTAGACTTTTTAGATTCAAAAGGTGGGTTACCGACTTTTAACCGTTAAAAATCCTTTTAACCACTTTAGATACGTTCAAGAGTGAGTTTTAAACAATATACCTCTAGCTCGGGGCTAGGGAAGAATCTAGTCGAAAATGGCGTGGATAAAAGCAACGTAGCGAGGTCCTTCCACTTCCGTTTGCTCCAAGCTCCGTTGTAGGTGACCCTTAAGACTTGTATGGACCTGGAATTGCAAGATGGAAGCTCGAAAATATGGTGGGTGCTAAGGGGGTGTTCGACCGAAGGTGGGGGAGCAAGAGGGAGGATAGTGTGTTGGTGTTTTGAGTGTGTAATCTCTTGTGTGCATTGTGAGGGTTTTATAGACAAAATTAGGATTATCGTCCAACGGATTTCATGCTTTCTAGATATTAGGCAAAAGCAATAAAATATTAAAAAGAATTCGGGCCTTGTCTCCCCTTTAGGTGGCCGATTGTAATGGGGGGGGGGGTACCCGGTTCAATTCCAACTAAACAGTTAGTGTTTAGTTACGTTCACCAAGTTAGTTAAGAGTTTAACTCCGTTAGTTAAGTGTTGCGTTATAAAGCGGGTGTTAGGGTAATCAGGGACCCTAACTGGCTCAGAAAAATACTAATAATATTTCTGGCAATATTTTTATGTTCCGGGTATAGTCCGGTTGATCAGTTGGATAGTAATCCGTTAAAGTGGTTAAGTAATCCTCTAAGCGTCGTAAATAATATTTTTAGCGACACAATTTATTCTGCAAAGTGTCAGGAATATTTTCCTCATGTTTTGGCACTTTATTAATTAGCTAGAAGCTAGTATGTTGACAGAAGTGCTGTGTTTTGTGCTTAGAGTACGTTTTAGGCACATCCAATCTCTGTATCTTATTCCTAGAGACGTAATTATACAACCCTTGTATCCTTACACACACTTTGGGTGTAGTGAAATATTTCTGGCTCATACAGGCCTTTAGAGGCAGTGTTTGCCTGATGCTGGCTATATCAGCATGTCAAATAGGTTATCCGTTCAAATGCTACTGTGCTTTTGTGCATCATGTTTGTCACTAAAGTTCAGTAAATAAGTAATGTAGTGACAGGAAAAATCAAAGTATGATGCAGACCTGTACATGTATCAACAATCAAGTAGCAGTTTATCAGAAATCTCAGTTAAGCACAGTAATTAGGCAACAATTAATAGTTAATTAAGTCGTACGGATACCTGGTTTTGTGAGGGTTGTCACAACGGTGGGGGTCATGGCGGTGGAGGTGGAGGTTGTTGATCTAGGGTTGATTCCTTGTGTTAGTTCTTGATCTGGGTTTTTTACTTTGAGTTCTTAATTTGGTTTTCTTTTTTTGTTCAAAGCACCACAATTAATTTGTTCAAATCTCATTTAATTTAATGCTGTTTTGATTGGATTTGTTTAGGTGATGATGATTCAAGTAAACAAACTGAAAATCTGAAAATTACCTTTGGATGCACGAAAATTAATTCGTTTAATATTAAAATCTCGCTGAATTAATTAAATGCTGTTTTGATCTGTTCTTGATTTTCTGGGTTTTGATGATGATGTTCTTTAAGATACAGATGTTCTTGATGATGGGTTTTCTGGATTTTCTGGGTTTTGATTTTCTGGATTTTCTGGGTTGATGATGATGTTCTTGATTTTCTGGATTTTCTGGGTTGATGATGATGATGTTCTTGATGATGATGTTCTTGATTTTCTGGATTTTCTGGATTTTCTGGGTTTTGATGATGATGATGTTCTACATATTCTGCTGCTGATGATGATTATTTGGGAGAAGAGAGAGAGTTAGGGTTTTATTTTGGGATGATGATTATTTATTTGGGGAAGATGACCAAAATTTTAATTAATAAAATGTTAAATGAAAAACAAAATAACCAAAATGCCCCTGCACTACAGGACAAAATAGGAGGTTGCAACAGTAAAAAAACTAGGGATTTTGGATTTTGGACTAAAATGGCAACAAAATGCAAACCACAGGGCCCTGGATGTAATAAGTTTGAGATTTGGACTAAAGTGGCAAAACTGGCCAAACCACAGGAACCAAAATGGTAGTTTACTCTAAAATATATTTAGGTTAAGGTTAACTATAATAACCCTATCAATCATTTATAATTATCTTTTAAGCCCCAAAGCCTAATATAATAAGTTTAAACTCGACACGATACGAAGCTTGAATAATATAATTTAATTAACCAAAATAATTAAACGATAAAATTATTTATAACCAATATAAATAATTATATGTTTCATCTCTTTAATTGTTCGTGATCACCAGTTAACCAAGTTAAGTGGATTTAATGTTCGTTGCCTATGGTGGAACTCTTACGGATCATAGCTCGGTAAGCAGCGTTGGCTTATCGAACCCGTACATATAAATCCAAGAATATATATTATATTATTACTTCACCTAGTTTGATTATATTAATTATCTAATAATACTAAATGTTGCAATATATTTGAATATATATCTTAATTATTCAATAGGAATTATATCATAAGTAGTCTTAAGCCCACTTGTTGCGAGACGATGGACGTAAAATCATGCTAAGTAGTAATCAAACGACGAAGAAAGTTAAGAAAAGAAATGCTTAAAAAACATAAATTTTTAACACTAAATGACTTATGTGACATAAAACGTAGACGGAGTTGAATTTATACTGACACATATTAGAAAGTCGAGAGGGTAAAAAAACCTAAGAGACTACATGTAAACCACCAAATACTGTGCTAAATAGCAACCAAACAAGTGAACAACGACCGAATACGGGGAAAAAAGTAAAACAAAAACTAATAAAAACTAAACACATCTAACTTTTATGGCAAATTATTAGAAATCAAAGTTTTTTTGCTAAAATGGAAAATACCAAAAAGTTCACCATGCAAAAAAAAAAAAAAAACAAAAAAAAAAACAAAAAAAACAAAAAAAATTCACTATTTATCACCGTATTATATGATTTAATATATATAGAGAATATTAGTAATTACTTAAATTAATTTAAGTAATTGTTTCCTTTTTTTCTTAAATTTTGCATTATTATTTATTCTCAAAGAGTCAAATCGATAATAAGATACACTGATTATATTGTTTGCCGGTTGGGATTTAGCTCTCAAGTGTTTGTAAGAAACTTACCGATATTATTTAATCTTCGAAGTTTCAACAAGAAATTTCTTTTCAAATGATTAAAAACAAGAAATGTGCAAGGTAGTGCAATCTGCTATGCATTAAATATGTTGTGTAGTACAAAGATCACATTTTCAGAGGTAACTAAAATGGGGTAGTACAAGTAGGTTGTAGGCGACTTGGCGCCCTTTAATATGAAGTTTGTGTGCTTGGTTTATCTTCTGCTAGTTCGGGTCAGTTTGATATTGAACAAACAAACAATCTAGAACATTTTTAAAATACGGTTTTTATATACATCTATATTCTTGGTTGTAAATTTATAGGTTGAGTATTAATATACAACTAAAAAACTTTTTTTAGATGAAACATGTGATGTTAACCTTTAAAAATGTGTGCCATCCTCTATAGTGTTTGGCTCCACCTAGATTCAACTCACCAGCCTTTAAACCAAAGGCGGACTTGGAGTGTTACTAGGGGTGGTACGGGCTACCCCTCAACCCCATCTCTGTAGTGTAAAAATACCCCTTAACTCCATTTGCGTAGTGTTAAAATACCCCTCAACTCCGTTTCTGTTATATAAAGAATACCCCTGATCCTAAAAAAAATTCGGATACACCAAACTTTTTGGGCTAGTTCCGCCACTGTTTTAAACATGACCCATTTAGCACCCTAAGATAATTCAAGTGTGTTAATTATGTTAGATTGGCGGGTTGAAATGTTTAACCCAAACACGGCCCATGTTTTTATTCATATCAAAAACATCAACTCCAACCCGCACACTTAACATCATGTAAACCTAACATGCCTTATTTAACCATTTATTTAATCATGTCAAATGCATTATTGTGTAGCATTCAAGCTACAATCATGATAATCAAATTCGGTGGGATGTAAAAATGGGTCAATTAAACATATCAACATAGATTCAAGCTACAAACTTGTAGATTGGCATGTTTTATTAAACGAGTTAAACATATCGACCTGAACATGTTTTTTTTTTAATTAAATAAGGTTCATGTGACAACTGAAAAAGTAATTATTTCCGTGTTATTTTTGGATGGTTTCTAAATCGCCACCCCTAAATTATAAGCAAGAAACCAAAATAAAGAGGACTGGACTTGTAGTTTTGAGTATGGAGTTGTGGGGACCAACTGGTGTCCTAGTTACTTCCCACTTCTGGACTCCTTCACATGTTTGTCCTGCAACCAAGGACACAATATCTCTGTTAAGTGTATCTATACGGTTTGTTGTGCGACAGCTATTCAAATCATCATTGACTTGTAAAGTATGAAGATTTGAACTCGGTTATGTTAGATTCTTTTTATTTTTTCATATATGTCTTGAATCTTATTTAGCAAGGTTTTGAAATAAACTGAACTCGAGTCTTAAGTCATGAGCATTTTAGAACTCGTGGACTAGATTGATGTGGTGGCGTTTTCATAAATAACATCAGTTTTATTACGTGGAAGCGCCTCATTAAGGGTAAAAAGGTCTTTACACTTTTATACCAAAACGCCATACTAATGAATAAAACGCCATTACGGACCAAAACACATCCCTATATAAACAAAAACATCCCAGACATAAAAACACACCCCCAGAACCTGAAACGCCATATTTTCTACTATATACCATTCATCTTACAAATGCCAAAATCCCCAAAACATCAAACACACCTACTCAAAAAACGCCATATTTTCTACTATATACCATTCATCTTAGAAAACGCCAAAACACTCAAACATCAAAGATTCCAAAAAATCGACGGTTCTTTCAAATACACTATTTCCTCAGTAAAACGCCAAAAATGGCAAATATCGTTTCTTGTATATTCAAATATTGTTCTACGCCAAAGTTTCGGAGAATGCATTCTTCCCTGACGTGCTGTGACTCAAATAACATTTTGCTGGATCAGATGGACAAATCATAAACAAAAAGATGCTGGTGTCAGACTTATATCATTTGTTGTGTTTTGTTATTGCTGAATATTATAATGGCATGAAAAGACGAATCACACTGATGAGTTGTTTGAAGATACATATTCAAAGAAAAAACTTATGTCATTTTGTCTTTCCAAACGGCCACAAAAACACAAGCATGGCTAAGCCAAACCGCCAGCGAACATGATTCAAAAAAGAAAGAGACTGATGACAGTAAAGATTTGGAAGATGAATTGTTTCTATTTTTATTTTTTTAATTTTCTTTTTCTGTTGTTTGTTATGTATTTTTCAACTTAGAATAAAAAAATACATTATATTAATAAAACGCCAAACAATCATAATGCATGTGAAACGCCATAATGCAGTAAAAATGCCAAAAACTCTCAAACTATAATGAAAGTAATTTGCAGAAGTATTAAATAAAAGCTAAAAATGGGAAAAAAAAACGCCAAAAACTACTTAAAGCCATTAAAAACGCCAAACTTGGGAGATGGAAAGTCTATGACCCTAAAAACTCATAAAAAGCTGAACAACAAACATTAAAAATACACAGTAACTGAAAAGACGGCTACTTTATTAATATCATTTATTATAAATAAAATCCCGCCTAAACTACGCGCCAAAAACATCCTATAAGAGAGACGTCTTTGCACAATCAACTGATCACAAACAAAAAACAAACGCCATATTTCCTAGAAACCATTCACTTTAAAATGCCAAAAAATAATAGTTAAAAAAGCCACAGATGCAGAACCTCGATTCTTCTATATTGAGTATTGATCTGAATGAAGTTTCACTGAATGGATTCTTCTCTGAGTTGGGTATCTCTATATTCTTTTGCTGAATGATATGGACAAATATTCAAGAAAAAGAGACTGATGACACTGATATGACATCATGTCACTTTGTTCTTGATGTATATATTGATGGCATGAAGTGATCAATACATTAGAGCAGGCGTTGGTCTTCAACATGTCATCAAACAAGTATATATATCCACCCACAATAAAGGATGCCACAAAAATAAGCATCTTCTAAAGACGGGCGTTATGTAGGAAAATAAGGATCTACATAAGGTATTTAAAAACAGGTTCAAAACGCCAAAAAGGTTAAAGCAGAAGAGGTTGATGACAGTGAAGATTTGGATGAGAAATTAGATTATAATTTTTATTTTTTTTTCATTTTCTATTGTTTATTATCTAATTCTCTGTTGTTTATTATCTAATTCTCTACTAATTTAAAAAAATTGAGTATAAAACGCCAAAAACTACAAACACCAAAACGCCTGATAGTGTGAAAAACTGTGCGAACGAATGCTAGCAAAGCACGATGTTGCTATATAAAACGCCAAAAAACGCAAACAAAGTATTATTGGAAAAATCAACACTAATTGACAGATGAAAATTGAAAGAAACAGTAATTTCTAAAACAGTAAAATGAAGAGACGATATCATTATTGCCAAACATTTATTATATTAAAAGCCACTACATGGAAAATTGAATTTATTTATCTTTTCAAAACGACATAATTGCCTGTCACATTATAGGCCTGTATCCTACATGACACAACACTTGATATAATAAAATAAAGAAAATTACTAATGTTTTTTTATATTAAAGGCCTGCATCCTGATCTAAAAAACAATAAAAATGCCAAAACAATACTTAAAACGCCAAAATATTTACTATGATCCGGATCTAAAAACAATAAAAACGTCGCGTATTTATTAAATGCCAAAATATGGAAAGATGAAGTGACACGCGTTTAAAAAAAGAAATATGAAAGGACAAAAAAGCCCCTCCGCCCTTCTCTAAGCGGCGTGACACGTGTTGGGTCAGGAAGCGTTCTCACCGTTCTCACACTTTAGAGCGTTTTCTCCTGATCTCGTTTCTATATATATATATATATATGATTAGGTTCAAGAGTGAACACTTGTGTATTTTACGATTTAATGATGAAATCCTAGCCATACACGTGTGTAAATCAATGGTTAGGATTTGTTCACTCATTTCACTCTAGAACCACACCATATATATATATACATGTATATATATATATACATGTATATATATATATATACATGTATATATATATATACATGTATATATATATATATATATATATAGGAGAAGGATCCGTTAGGAACCACTCTTTATTGCGAGAACCGCGAGAACCAGTGTGAACACATGGCAAAATTGTAATTATGTGATACTTATTATAAAACACGAGTCCCTCTGTTTCACAACTCTGTTCATGATCCACAGTTTTACTTATTAGGGTTTCATTCATGTTTCATTCATCGGTTCAGAATATTCTATACAAAGACGATAGTGGCCGACGACGTTCACGTAACTCACCGGAGTTCACGGCGGCGACATCCGGTCATGGTGTTTCCAGCGGCATTCACAACGACAACCCACCATTTACACCCTCTACATGGCATCCTCTGATTCATCACGTATCGATTCTCACACATCTGATGTTCCTCCTCATATATTCTCTGATAATCCTCCTCATACATCTGATGCTGACATTGTTGGTCCATCTGCTGATAATACAGTTGACAGTCACAATACACCTACAAATACAGAACATCAAGAGTTGCAGTTCATTCGATTTGTGACTAAAGGTATTATGTTGACTGTAAATGATGTATATACTTTGTAAATAATATTATATTAAATGATATGAACAATTGCACTATATTTACTCGAAATGATGTTGTATTAAATTATATGCACATGTGCATTATGTTGATTGTAAATGATATTGTATTAAAATATATGCATATGTGCATTATGTTGAAAATTAGACTATGTCGTTGATATATGGATTCTGAACAATTGCCTTATGTATGACTATCCAATTATGTACAGAATGACAACAAACAAAGGGTCTTGGGTGGTGGACAATTACAACAAAAAAGGGGAGGTGACTGTGTGGGATTGGCAATGGAAGAAAAATCTGACAACCGGGGAGGCATGGGTGGAGTTTATGCAGCTTTTGGCGATGCTGAGATACACCAGAATGAAGACGGGTCAAGATGGGTGGGGTTAGCACTCGGAAAAAATAAGTCGACTTTCAATGTTGAAACTGTTAGAGAGGACTTGTATGTCACAAGCGGGGACCCGTCGAGTGGCTTTGTAATGACCTGGAACGGCTAGGCTACACCTAAAGCCAATATGTTAGCATGGAAATGCGTCGAAGGCAGGTTACCGACAAAGACAGAGCTGGAAAAAAAGGGAATTCATCTCAGCAACACATTGTGCCCGGGTTGTGGATACGAGCAAGAAATTGTTGAATACATCCTCCTTATGTGTTTGATGATGAAAACTGTAACACCCCGCTTTCAGAAAGTCAAAGTACAAGTCAAAGTCAAAGTCAAAGGAAGAAAAGATTGCTAATTGCGATCTGTCACTCCTTGCTTAACTATTGATTGTACGTCATTGATTTGTAATCGAATTCTTTTATTCTTTTGCTTTAGTTGTATTATGTGGAGTATCTATTAATCATCGAGGTTTAATCGATGTTTTATCGCTTTATCGCTGATGTGTGCTAAACAGACTATTAAAAACTAACTAAATCAGACTCTCTAAGCTAGACACTAAAAAGCTTTAAATTCTAGACTCGACCTAAACCACACAATCGGCAAGTGTACCGATCAATGTAGTATGACCTAGGAAGTCCGGATATCGAACCACAGGACTCTATGTATCACGCAAATTAGACTCTGACAGACGCTGACAGACACGACTTAACTTGTTTTAATTGTTTGGGGGGGGGGGGTTACTGAAAACTAAGGAAATCTATATTAAACTACTAAAATAACTAGAACTAGACTAGAGACGAACGAAGACTGTGGACTTAACTTATATGAGAACTGGACCACCTAGACAAGAATCCTGGATTGTTTTTAAGAAATTACCAATTAAGTTAAATGCACGAGTTATGGAACCGGGATCGTATGATACTAAACCTATTAAGAATTCAACGAGGCCCCTCGACCCTTCTCAAGGAGAAACCTGTGACACTACCTAGGCCGTTAATCCTACCGGTTATTAGACTTCTTCCCAGTTATCTAATTTATTGTGTAAGTACCCTAATGTTGACCTATTCTTTCCCAATCCTAGATCTAGGGTAGTTTGAAGTAATAGATTTGATTTGATAGACTAATAAGACCGACAGGTAAACCAAGACATAACCTTTCCCAAGGCCTATCTAAAGCAATTCGCCGGGTAAGACCTACCAATAGCCCCTCACTTCCCAGTTATTAGGACTAGTAGAACACTAAGACCTAGCAAATTATTATTAGTTACTTCTAGAGGTTATCGCGCGATTCTCCCTAAAGAGTGAAGGTTTTCTTATGTGATATAGACACTCACCGAAGCCCTAAACCCTAATATGACTCTATGTTGTGATATAGACCGTCACTAAGAATCATATGAAGCAAATAACAATAATAAACCGGATCAAAGCACGCATACACATCAAATCATTAAATCAAACCTTTTACAAGACACAATCAATCCATAAACACCATGCAAATAACGAAAAAGGTAAAACCTTTATATCAATCCAATCATCATAGTCTAGGTGGTTTAAATGTTTAGCCAAGCATCTTAGTAATCAAACACAAAACGAAAATGTCTAACAAAGAATTCATCGTAACAAAGTTTCAAGAAAGTAATCGTCAAAATAAGGGATTAGAAAACCCGATTAAATCTTCGATTCTTCACTCTTGACTCGTACCAATGATTCCCGTGCCTTCAAATCTCCGATTGCCTTCAAAGAATGCTCCAAGAATGCTTCCAAGTCTCTCCAATTCGTAACTTAGGGTTTCTGTTCAGTTTCTTGGGCATTCAAAGTCAAACCCTAATCTGAAAGTCAAATCCGGTCAAAATCAGGATCCTCGCGTGACGCGAGGGTGGTGTGGCGTCACGCGGCGCTTCAAGACTTGATTTCTTATTTTTTTTATTATTTTCTGATTTCCAGCTTCTCCGACGCGTGTACGAATCCCGTTTTTCTTCCGAACTGCTCGTTTTTACTCGTTTTCAACACTTTAAGCTACGGGACCTGAAATCAAAGCTTAACGTCAGCAGTATCATAGTTCTAACCTAAAACAGACTCAAAACGACTAAAAACTAACCAAAATATACACTATAAACATATGTACTTTTCAGTACATCAAACATCCCCACACTTACTCTTTTTTCGTCCTCGAAAAAGAATTATGCAACGGAATCAGAAACAAACAATTACTCGGGACAAAAGTATAGGTATAATTAATTAAAACCAAGATTTGCGTTAGCCGCGATTGCGAATATACTTATCCCTTTAAACCCGAATTCAGTCCTAAACCCTTATCATGTAAATTTAGTTTAAGTGCGGTCAGTCTACCTAGGGTCTCACGCTAGAATCTACGGTCCACCTACTCCCAACTCAAGCTTATAGGACTAAAGGAACGATCATTTGACCAATTCCTAACCGTTTTATACCAAGATAAAGAGAGTTTGAAATCAAATCTATATTTTTTCCATTTTTTTTTCTTTTCTAGCTTGCTTTTTTTTTTTCATTCTCGTGAGACTAGACGATGCTTTCCCTAACCCAGCGGTATTCCGACTGTAGAATCGCTATCCCCAATCACAGATTACATAGGTTTCGGTACTTTTATTCGGCAAGTCGATTTCACACATCCCAGAGGCATTCCGGCTGTAGAGTCGCTATCCCCAACTCGGATTACATAGGCCCGTGTTACTTTCATTTAGTTTCTAGCTCACTTTTATTTTATTTTTTTCTTTTTCAGCGAGATATGATAGAAAAACTCTAACTATCTTAGATTATAACGGCACCCCTTATACTATTTTTTTGCCGGTTTTAGTTTCCCATATTTCCCAGGCGAGAACCCACTAGCAGACCGACAATTAAGGTTTATTAACTCAAAGGGACTTAGAACCAAAACCCGGGCCTATCCACATATCCCAAACTAGACGCAAACTCAGTTTATTATAATCTCATATTATTATTATTTGAACCCGAGCAAAAATTTGTTTTTTCTATCATTTTCTGTTTTAATTGCAAACTTCTTTTATTCGAAAGACATTTTCTATTTTTTTCAATTTTTTTGGATTTTTTTTTCATAGTTAAGACTCAATATTTACATGTATCCCATCCCCACACTTAGAGATTGCATTGTCCCTAATCCAAGAACGAAAATACGACTCGACACTACCTAAGACTACTAAATAAATAATGAACTAACTAACTAGACTAGACGACGAAATAAAAATAAAAAAAATACAACAACAACAAAAAGAAGAAGGAAAACGACTTAACTCAATATGTGAGACTGTCAAAGTGCCAGTCGTTTCCACATAGCCCTCCAATACCGAACGTGCTCAGCAAACAATACCAAACCCCCTCACACACGAACGGAAAGCGGCTCCAAATCATAAACCTAAAACCAACATAGCATACCAAACCAACTACTACCAAGCGTTCATCGTTCCACAAGTCCAAGTTCAAACGAAAAATAAAAATATGTCTGCTAATACAACCATATCGAATCTACCAAAACAGCATAAATAAAAATAAAAATATCAAAGGATATATGTTGCTTCAGTCCATCTGCTCCATCACTCCGCATCATCCTCAGAATCCTCCTCCATCTGCTGAGTACCTGAACCGCCAGCCTGCTGCCAACCGAACTGACCACTGTAAGCATAACCACTCTGCCCTCCCCACTGGTCATACCCCGGGTACTGACCATAAACATACGGGGTCTGCTGATCGCCTCCATAAACTGGTGGAGGTAACAGTCCTGCAAAGGGCTGTGGTATCGGTGCACCTAATTGCATGCCCGACATCATGTACCTGAGCATATCATCCTGTCGGTGGTGGCTCTGCATGGTCCACTGGTGGTCAACCCGCATCCTGCTGTCCATCTGATCCAACCTCTTCTGCGTGTAGTCAAAAGCAGCCTCGGAAGTGAACGGGTCGGGTCTCGGCGGTCTAACCGGCTGTGGTGGTGGGACCGCACGCCTCTCTCGAGGTACTGGCTGTCGTGGTGGAGGAGCACCAACCTCATGGTTCCACTTTGGCGGATCCGAGTGGGTAAGAATACCTGCCAACTGAAGGTCCACAACACCCCAACGAACTGTAGGCATACCCTTATTCATCTGATCAAGCTTGTACTTTGTGAGGGCCCGAATATTCTTCGCCAGCCTAGCTATGTAAGGGCCCATATCCATAGCCGCCCTTTTACCTCCCCGACGAGGCCTATTGAATGACCACGCGAAGAAGCTAGCCAAGTTCCAGTTCCGCTTCTCCACCATACACATCAATGCGAAAATATCTAGCCAATTCGCCTTGTTTTCCCCCGACTTCCTCGCCACAACGGTCGTCGCTAACATCTTTAAAATATACCTGTGAACTGGACCACGAACCGATGAGATAAGGTTCGTGTGCGAGAACGATTTTGTCGAGATCGAATCCCAGAATTCACCCAATTCCGCCGGGCCCAAACTCTTCGGCCTAGCATGGTTAAACACACCCCGTAACCCATTAACGAACTCTTCCGTCGCTACCTCTTCCGACGAATACAAACCCAATGCCACTCCAAATTGAGGTATAGTCATCTCATACAGATTTCGCCCCAAAGAAAATGATACCGCATTAGCTTCAGAAAATGCACCCTCCTTGTGACGGAAGGTACAATGAAACTCTATAGTAAGCTCGGTATATTGCGTCTCTTCACACGCATCCATAGCCATCCGCAACCTTGGTCCTAACAACTCCGCGACCCTATCACTTGCCCCCATACTCTCCAACCATTCCCAATCTATAACCCGATGCTCCAGAGTTTGAGTTACCACATACTTTTTCAAATTAACCCTTTCTTCGGTATCTTCTTCAAAATCTAACATCGGATGATCACTCAACTTGTCAAGCCGGGCGTACACTCTCCTGTCGTTCCCATGATACTTGATTCTTCTTTTTCTTGGGTTTGACGAGGACCCTGCACCTGACATGATCTGCAAAACAAGAAATATTTGACAAGAAACCAATGCATATTGTTAGTACCACAAGCTATTTTTGGTATTTTTAATTTTTTTAATTTTTTTTTAAGAAAGAAAAGTAAAACGATAAAGAAATAGCCGTATCGCATTTCGTTCGCGGCTAATTTCGAAAAAATGGGTTACCGCTTACAAAGGCGTAAGTTACACATCATTCTACCCGAATGGAGATTGAGTACGGGCAAAAAGTTGTGAACTTGTACATGCATATAAGTAAACCCGACACTAGACTCAAACTACTATCCTAAAAACACTTCTAGACTCACGACTCGAACGAACTACGACTCAATGTACAGTATCTCCTCCCGGCACTTTAATTGTCCTCAATTAAACATAAGAGCCAAAATATCCCCACACTTGAGGCGAAAACACGTGAGAGTTGGACATTCTAAACCTCGACATAACATTGGTAGCAACAAAATCTGTTAAGAAAACTAGTTTCATTCGCAAAACTCAGTTCAAAAACTTATTTTTTAGCAAAATCCATAGTTATACCCAAACAAACCCATAAAGCTTAAACGTGATGCCTAGTAGTCCAAACATACCCCACAAGTGTCAAACAACCTCAAGCAAACCAACCCGATCCGCAGACCCGATTTGTATGTAAACATCCAAACATTACCACCCACAAACCACTAACATGACAAAAAGGAGCAAGAATTCTAACTTTAAGACCCTACACAAACCCTAACGCCAAGACAAGACTGACCCGACACTAAAACAAAGCAATAAAGCTCCCTACTAGTGAGAATTTACAGAAAACATACCTTGGAATCGGATTGAACAAGAAAAATGAAGTCTTGAACTTTTTGCACACGAATTTGCCCAAAAACGTGAAAATGGGGTGAGAAATCGGATGAAATAGATGGCTAAGATTGTGGGGAACGTGATTGTGGTGATTTAGGAAGAAGAATGGAGTGATTTGGTGAAGAAACGAGTGAGTTATGGTTGTTTTTGTGCAAATCGCGTTTTAGGGTTTGGAAAAGGGGAAAAATGGGATTGCAGCGAACAGGTTCAAGTTTAAACGATTTGAAAAGGTTCAGGGGGGCGTCGCGTGACGCGGTGGGGGTCCCTGAGGGCCTCGCGTAACGCGGCGGATAGGAAAATTATTTAATTTGAACCTTCACCCCTCGCGTGACGCGAAGGGGCTAGACGTCGCGCGAGGGTCCATTTTTGGCAGAATGTTTCGTCTAATTCCCAACTCCATGCCTTAGAAAAATTTTCACAAATTTCCCAACCCATCCAAAATCCTCAAAAATGTTTCTAAGTGTCTAAAACACTTACCTGGGACCTCTTTTCTCATGCCTTCTTCGTTCCGTAGCGATGATGAAACCTGCAAAATTCTCAACGACACAAAACACAAACCGAAAAACTACAGAAAAACGCGTTAAAACACATGAAAAACTCAGACGAAGACTCTTATACAAAGGATACAAAACGTACACTTGGGTTTTCACCCAAAACACTAATTGGCGGCTTTAAGTGGGATTTCAAGAGGAGTTACCTCCCTCTCATCCTTGTTTATCGCTCCTCCAAGGTAGTGCTTCAAACGATGGCCGTTCACCTTCCAACTACGGCCATCCTTTTCATCCATGATCTCCACCGCTCCATACGGAAACACGTAATGAACCATAAAAGGTCCCGACCACTTTGATTTCAACTTACCCGCAAAAAGCTTCAACCGTGAGTTGTAAAGAAGCACTTTGTCGCCTTTGCTAAACTCCTTCACTTTCCGTAGCTTCATATCATGTAACAACTTTGTTTTCTCTTTAATTCCCAACGATCGAGCATATGCCGTATCTCTAAGCTCCTCAAGCTCATGAATTTGGAAGAAACGCTTCCTAGCGGCTTCGGTCATATCTAAATTAACGGTTTTCAAAGCCCAAAGCGCCCTATGCTCTAACTCGACGGGGAGATGACAAGCTTTCCCGTAAACGATCATGAAAGGTGTGGTTCCTAACGGGGTCTTGTAGGCGGTTCTAAACGCCCACAAAGCATCGTCTAGCTTGTAGGTCCAATCTTTTCTATTCTTACCAACGGTTTTCTCTAGGATTCGTTTAATACCGCGATTCACATTTTCCACTTGTCCACTCGTTTGTGGATGATATGCGGTAGATAAACGATGAGTGACACCGTAGCGTGCAAGCAACTTCTCCATCAATGCATTGCAAAAGTGAGTGCCACGGTCACTAATTAAGGCTTTAGGAGTACCGAATCGTGAAAAGAGCTTTTTAAGGAAATTCAAAACAACTCGGGCTTCGTTTGTGGGAAGAGCCTGAGCCTCAACCCATTTGGAAACGTAATCGATTGCCACAAGTATGTAACGGTTTCCTTTGGAGTTTGGGAAGGGTCCCATGAAATCGATGCCCCAAACATCAAAAACCTCTACTACTTGTATTGGATTTTGAGGCATCTCATCTTTGGTGGAAATGTTGCCGGTTCGTTGACATGCATCACACATCTTCACGAACTCCTCGGCATCTCGAAGAACGGTAGGCCAATAGAAACCACAATCAAATACCTTTTGGGCGGTGGCGTGGGCACCATGATGCCCTCCCGTAAGGCCTTCATGCACATGCTTGATAATGTTCCACCCCTCCTCTCTCGACACACAACGTCTAAGGACTCTATCTCCTCCTATCCTAAAAAGAAACGGATCATCCCAAACATATTTCCTCGCCCACTAAACATTCTCTTCCTTTGTTGATGCGACATCCCTTTCACAACATGGCCACTAGAGAGATAATTTGCTAAATCGCAAAACCATGGCAATCCCTCTTTTTCGGCCTCAATAAACTCTATAGATTCGTGAGGGAACGTATCTCCAATCTCCTCCTCACGAATCTCTTCCCTCTTGGGATCCTCTAGCCTCGATAAGTGATCGGCCGCTACATTTTCGGCCCCTTTCTTGTCCCTAATCTCAATATCAAACTCACTAAGCAAAAGAATCCACCGAATGAGTCGGGGTTTAGCGTCCTTCTTTTGAAAGAGAAAACGCAACGCGGAATGATCGGTGAAAACTATGGTCTTGGACAAAACGAGGTATGAGCGGAATTTATCAAAAGCGAAAACTACGGCTAAAAGCTCTTTCTCCGTGGTAGTGTAGTTTTCTTGAGCATCATTGAGTGTTTTGCTTGCATAGTAGATGGGGGTGGAAATGCTTATCCTTTCTTTGTCCTAAAACCGCTCCAACGGCATAGTCACTCGCATCGCACATGAGCTCAAAGGGCAAGCTCCAGTCGGGCGAGATAAGAATAGGTGCACTAACCAACTGTTCCTTCAAAAAGTTGAAGGCCTTAAGACACTCCTCGTCAAAGACGAATGGAACATCTTTCTCTAGCAAGCGGGTCATAGGGCGGGTGATTTTCGAAAAATCCCTAATGAAGCGTCTATAAAAGCCCGCATGCCCTAGAAAACTCCTAATCGACTTAACACTCGTGGGTGGAGGCAACCTACTAATAGTATCTATTTTCGCACGATCTACCTCTATACCCTCTCTTGAAATCTTATGCCCTAATACTATACCTTCCGTCACCATGAAGTGACACTTCTCCCAGTTTAGCATAAGCTTCGTCTCTACACATCGCTTCAACATTCTCTCCAAATTCTTCAAACACACCTCAAAAGAATCACCATAAACCGAAAAATCATCCATGAAAACCTCCATGGAAGTCTCTAACATATCCTGAAATATGGCGACCATACAACGCTGAAAGGTAGCCGGAGCGTTACATAACCCGAATGGCATGCGTCGGTACGCATAAGTGCCGTAAGGGCATGTGAAAGTGGTTTTATCCTGATCCTCCGGTGCAATGGGGATCTGGAAGTAACTGGAAAAGCCGTCTAAGAAACAATAGAATTGTTGACCGGCTAAACGCTCCAACATCTGATCTATGAAAGGCAGTGGGAAATGGTCTTTACGGGTGGCGTCATTCAACTTTCGGTAGTCGATGCACACGCGCCAACCCGTGACCGTGCGTGAAGGGATGAGCTCGTTCTTTTCGTTCATGACAACTGTCATCCCCCCCTTCTTGGGGACAACCTGTGTGGGACTAACCCAAGGTGAATCGGAAATGGGATATATCATCCTGGCATCTAGGAGTTTAAGAACCTCCTTTTTCACTACATCTTGCATGTTGGGATTAAGCCTCCTTTGGGGTTGCACCACCGGTTTATAATCATCCTCCATGAGTATCCGGTGGGTGCAATAGGAAGGACTTATGCCCTTAATGTCGGACAATCTCCATGCAATGGCCTCTTTGTTGGCCTTCAATACTTCTAACAACCTCACTTTCTCACTCTCCCCTAATTTGGATGAAATAATAACAGGTAATTCGGAATCCTCCCCTAAGAAAGCATACTCTAAATGAGATGGAAGTACTTTAAGCTCTAGGGGTGGGGGTTGAGTGGTGTCATCACTAACCGCTAACACATCGGGGATTAAAGGAATTCCCTCCTCTTCGACTTCACCTACACTCTTCACCTCCTCTTCTATCGTCTCTCCTACCTTCTCTTCTACCACTAGGTCCGCTCCACTAATGTACTCTAAGCAATGGTCGACACACGAGATAAACGAGTTCAAAAAGTAGACGGAGTGGCAAGGACCACTATAGTCATCCGAGCCACTCGGGTGGTTCATGGAACGGTCTATCTCAAAAGTAACTCTCTCCTCACCGACCCTAAGGGTGATTTTACCATCATAGACGTCTATGAGAGCTTTGGCGGTACGTAAGAAAGGACGACCTAGTATAATGGGAACTCTCTCATTCGCTTCCATATCTAGAATTACGAAATCGGCGGGAAACACGAATTTGTCTACCTTAACTAACAAGTTCTCAACTATACCCCTAGGGTACTTAACGGACCGATCGGCTAAAGACAATGTCATTCGGGTAGGTGCAAGCTCTCCTAGGTCTAGTTTCTCATAAAGAGAAAAGGGCATCAAGTTGATACTAGCTCCTAAGTCGGCTAAGGCTCGAGTGTTGGTATTACTACCGAATAGACAAGGGATGGTGAAAATACCCGGATCGGTAAGCTTTTCGGGAAGCTTATTTAGCACAACGGCGGAACATCCCCCATTCAACGGGACGTTGGACAACTCTCCTAATTTTTCTTTGTTCCTAAGGAGATCTTTCAAGAACTTAGCGTACTTAGGCATCGATTGAAGGGCTTCTATAAACGGAAGGTTAATCTTCAATTGCTTAAAGATGTCTAGAAACTGTCCGTATTCCCATGAGTATTTTTGGTTCTTAAGGCGTGAAGGAAACGAGACGTACGCATGGTTCACTAAGGGTGAAGGTCTAACGTCTATTGGGGTTTTTTCAACTTTCTCCTCACTTTGAGACTCACCGGGCTGTGCGGTACTTGCTGGGCTTAGCCTATTTTGCACTTTGCCGGGAGCCTCCATTTCAATCTCCTCATCTATCACATCTCCTTCCTCATCAACTACTCTCTCCTCGACTCTAGGGTTTCCTACGGTCTTGCCACTACGAGTGGTAATGGCTTTAGCATGGGCATTGGGGTTGGGTTGTGTATTACCCGCAAATTGACCGGGTAACCTTTCTTCTAATTTTCTAGACATATCCCCTACGACTCGTTGAAGGTCTTGGAATGAGGCTTGGTGGTTCTTAAGCATGAGGTCGTGTTCACTAAGGGTCTTCTGAGTAGTTTGGTCCCTAACAATTAGTTGACTCATCATGGACTCCATCCTTTCTAAACTACCCCCTAGATCATAGCTTGAACCTTGACCTGATTGACCTTGGTTATTTGACCCCCCATCCTTGACCTGCCCGTTGAACCCTTTGTTGAACTGCCCACCTGAACCCCCACCAAAGAGTGAATTTTGGCCCCTATTTGGGTTTTGAGCTATTTGAAAGCCATGGGGTCCATTTGAGCGAAAAGTGTTATTATTATTACTACGCCAACCCGACCCAAAATTATTATTATTACCAAAACCACTAGACTGACCTCTACCAAAACGTCCTCCTTAGTAGTCTACCTGCTCCTCTCCTACAAGCAATGGGCACGCATTCGTATCGTGACCCCCTCGGCAATACTCACATTTGTCTACCTTAGCCTTAATTTCGTTAAGTTGCCTATTCATGTTTTCCAAAACAGAGGCTAAACTAGGGTCCATGGTGACATGGTTTACCCCACGGGTGGGTGCACTAGTAGTGGTATTAGAATTACCACTTTGATACCTCTGATCGGAACGCGATTGGGATTGAGACTGAGCAAACGACTCAAAACGCTCTAGACACTCTGCAACTGTAAGAATACCCATCATATGCCCCCCCGCATTGGTATCAAACCTATCTCTAGTCTCTTGGGTAAGACCATTATAGAATTTCTCACATAAAGCCCAATCAGAAAGACCATGCTGGGAGCAACGAGCACAAAGGTTTTGGAAACGCTCCCAAGCGAGGTAGTAAGGCTCGTCGGGCCCCATGCGGAAAGAGTGGATTTCGTCTCTAAGCCGTGAGGCCTTAGCGGGCGGGAAATACTTATTCAAAAAGGCTTGACGAAGCCCCGCCCAAGTGGTAAAGGTACCGGTTGGTTGAGAGTCCAACCAAGTAGCCGCACGGCCGGCTAATGAAAACGGGAAAAACTGTAAGTAGGTGGCATCGTTGGGTGCACCGCTAAGGCTAAAGGTAGCTAGCATCCTAGAGAAACGGTTAATGTGGGCCGGGGCGTCCTCATCATCTCGGCCATGGAATTGGATACTATTGGTGATGGTCTGCATGGCATAAGATGGAATTTTCCATGAATTTTCATTAACTATGGGTGGAACGGTGATGGGTGAGGCGAGGCCGGTGAAATTTTGGGTGGCTTGCTGATGGACGGTTTGCCTAGGGTTGGCCATTGGTTCTAAGTTTTCTGGATTACTAGAGGTACTAGAAGTAGGGCTATCGGGTGGTTTAACCTTAGGTGAGGTTTTAGGTGAATGGTTTGGCGAAGGTGGTGGTGTAGGAGGTGGGGTGGGTAACGGGGTGGAATCGAAATTGGGAAAATGAGAAGAGGATGAAGAAGCAACCTGAGGGCCTTGGCCCAATTGAGACGATGACTGCTTGACTGGTGGTGGTGGTCCGTGCGAGCGCAGATATGGCATCCACTACAAGCAAAAACCTGAACACAAGAAAAGAAAACAGAAGTTACTACGACTCAAGATGAAAATAAAAAAAAAACACAAAACAAAATAAAACACGTAGCACGTATTTGTCAAGTAAATCTATCAAAGCTAATGAACGCAATTACCAAGAGTCCCCGGCAACGGCGCCAAAAACTTGATGTGTGCTAAACAGACTATTAAAAACTAACTAAATCAGACTCTCTAAGCTAGACACTAAAAAGCTTTAAATTCTAGACTCGACCTAAACCACACAATCGGCAAGTGTACCGATCAATGTAGTATGACCTAGGAAGTCCGGATATCGAACCACAGGACTCTATGTATCACGCAAATTAGACTCTGACAGACGCTGACAGACACGACTTAACTTGTTTTAATTGTTTGGGGGGGTTACTGAAAACTAAGGAAATCTATATTAAACTACTAAAATAACTAGAACTAGACTAGAGACGAACGAAGACTGTGGACTTAACTTATATGAGAACTGGACCACCTAGACAAGAATCCTGGATTGTTTTTAAGAAATTACCAATTAAGTTAAATGCACGAGTTATGGAACCGGGATCGTATGATACTAAACCTATTAAGAATTCAACGAGGCCCCTCGACCCTTCTCAAGGAGAAACCTGTGACACTACCTAGGCCGTTAATCCTACTGGTTATTAGACTTCTTCCCAGTTATCTAATTTATTGTGTAAGTACCCTAATGTTGACCTATTCTTTCCCAATCCTAGATCTAGGGTAGTTTGAAGTAATAGATTTGATTTGATAGACTAATAAGACCGACAGGTAAACCAAGACATAACCTTTCCCAAGGCCTATCTAAAGCAATTCGCCGGGTAAGACCTACCAATAGCCCCTCACTTCCCAGTTATTAGGACTAGTAGAACACTAAGACCTAGCAAATTATTATTAGTTACTTCTAGAGGTTATCGCGCGATTCTCCCTAAAGAGTGAAGGTTTTCTTATGTGATGTAGACACTCACCGAAGCCCTAAACCCTAATATGACTCTATGTTGTGATATAGACCGTCACTAAGAATCATATGAAGCAAATAACAATAATAAACCGGATCAAAGCACGCATACACATCAAATCATTAAATCAAACCTTTTACAAGACACAATCAATCCATAAACACCATGCAAATAACGAAAAAGGTAAAACCTTTATATCAATCCAATCATCATAGTCTAGGTGGTTTAAATGTTTAGCCAAGCATCTTAGTAATCAAACACAAAACGAAAATGTCTAACAAAGAATTCATTGTAACAAAGTTTCAAGAAAGTAATCGTCAAAATAAGTGATTAGAAAACCCGATTAAATCTTCGATTCTTCACTCTTGACTCGTACCAATGATTCCCGTGCCTTCAAATCTCCGATTGCCTTCAAAGAATGCTCCAAGAATGCTTCCAAGTCTCTCCAATTCGTAACTTAGGGTTTCTGTTCAGTTTCTTGGGCATTCAAAGTCAAACCCTAATCTGAAAGTCAAATCCGGTCAAAATCAGGACCCTCGCGTGACGCGAGGGTGGTGTGGCGTCACGCGGCGCTTCAAGACTTGATTTCTTATTTTTTTTTATTATTTTCTGATTTCCAGCTTCTCCGACGCGTGTACGAATCCCGTTTTTCTTCCGAACTGCTCGTTTTTACTCGTTTTTCAACACTTTAAGCTACGGGACCTGAAATCAAAGCTTAACGTCAGCAGTATCATAGTTCTAACCTAAAACAGACTCAAAACGACTAAAAACTGACCAAAATATACACTATAAACATATGTACTTTTCAGTACATCAATCGCTAATCGCATCGCAATCGCATTCGCAACTTGATTGATAGGTTCTGTATATTGTTTTACATGTGTGTGCTACTTATGTGTTACTTGTGCATGTTTATTTTATGATTGTGTGGATTAATCGAAACGCAATCGCAAACTTTATCGCAACGCAACCTAATCGCAAACGCTAAACGCAAGTTATTTAGGATGATTGTATGTTAGATATAGTATTTGTGTGACTATTATTAATCTATCGTATCGCTAAATCGACACTCGCTTAAACGCATCGCAATGCTCAAAACGCAAAACGAAACGCCGAAACCCAACTCGCAGGACCACTTCGATCGAATGACCATTCGATCGAATGGTCATCTGAACGAATGACCATCCGATCGAAGTGCCATCCGATCCGACACCTGTGCTCCTCTTTCCTCTTTTGGCAACCTATAAATACCCCTGTCACATCACCAACAGTGATGTGACAGCTCTCTCGTTCGACCAGCACGCTCAAACTCGCTTTTCTCTCGATTTATCGCGATTCTTGTAAGTTTTCAACCCAAATTGTAACACCCCGTGTTTCGAAAGTCAAAGTCAAAGTCAAGATTGAAGTCAAAGGAAGAAAAGATTGCTAATTGCAATCTGTCTCTCCTTGCTCAATTCCTGTTTTGACTTCTTTGATTTATAGTTAGTATATTTTATGTTTTTATGTTAGTTGTATTATGTGGAGCAATTGTTAAGAATCGTTCTAATCGATGTACATTTATCGTTATGAATCGCCTTACGACTGTGAACAATAGGAAGTAACAATGCGATAAAGTCAATTAAACGCTAATCGAACTAATCTAATCATCATCGCGCTCGCAACTCAAATTACGCATTTTGGGTGATTGTTATACGTGTGTGTGTGTGTGCCTTATGTGTTACTTGTGCATGTTTAATTTATGATATGTGTGGTAAATAATCGAAACGCAATCGAACTTGATCGCAATCGAATCGCAAACGCAAAATGAATACGAAATAGGGATGAGTGTATGTTGATATAGTATGATAATTGGTGGAGAAGAGATAGCGCAAGATATGAGTAGTTGGGATTAAAAGTAATTTGACTAAGAAACCCTATCGCATCGCAACGCTCGCAATCGAAATCGAAACAGCAAAACTCGTCGCTCCAAACACTCGAGCCAGGTGCCAACCGGCCGGATTGCTATCCGACCGGGCTTCCACTCGGGCGAGATGCCATCCGACCGGCCAGCCCTTTCCACTTTTGGAACTCTATAAATACCTCCTGTCACTCTCATTCTTTCCACTTTTAGAAACTCTCTGACCGAACAGCTCGTGCTCCTCACCTTTTCCTTGATTTCTCTCGATTCCGGTAAGATCTCGTCCTAAATCTTGTACTTTCTTCATCTACACGCACTCCTACACCTTTCTATCTTTTGAATCTCAACTTTTAACCGTGAAATAACTAGATTTGAGGTGTTCTAGGATGACGTCATCATGGTGTTCTTGAGAACTTCGTGTTTTGGCTTCAATCTTTCAAGAACAACTTGAATCTAACCGATTTCCACATAAACGAACAAAGATCTTTCATAGATCTAAACATAATCACGGTGAAAAGGATTGAGAGAAGGTTCTCCAACTTTCTTTCAACTCCTTTACACTCAATGCACTCAAAACCGATAGAATCGGAGCTTGTACCGACTTCCTACTCATTCTTGTGGCTATGTTGGTTCAAGATTCGTATTCTATCCACAAGGTTTACCGACTTCGGGTTAAACATGAAACACCGTCTCGAACAGTTAACTAATGGGATTTGGGTGATTCCTGTCCGATCAGGAAAAACCAAGTATTGACAAAGTTTCTGTTGCTTAACTCGTTATCAAAACGCCTTGATAAAACGACAAACAATCAAAACAGCCAAGTGTAAAACGAACGGAATGACCAGGACGGAGTGCTGTCCGACCGGAGTGCTGTCCGAATGGATTGCCATCCGAGCGACTGGCCGTCCGAACGGCTTACACTATGGGTCCCACACTTAAACCAATTTTACCAAGATCTGGAGTCTGAGTGTTGAACGAATCGCTGTCCGTTCGAAATACCATCCGACCGAACTGCCATTCGCATCATGAAACATTTGGACTTTAACCCTTAAACAATTTTCAACATGTTCAATGCACTAGGAATGTCACCCGATCGAACTGCTGTCTGATCGAGTAACAACCTGTTGTGAACTTGTTCTCACTAAAGTGTCAACCTATCGGATTGCTGTCCGATCGGACGACCGTCCGATCGACCGACCTGAAAGGTAGAGGTATTTCAATGTTTTCAAATGCTACAACAAAAACTTCAAAAGTCAAGCCATCATACACAAACACATTCTTCTCAAAGGAAGAAAAAATCCACTCGAACAGACATCCGACCGGACTACTGTCCGACCGGACGGTTGTCCGAACGAATTGCCATCCGAGCGCCTGGCTGTCCGATCGGACTACCATCCGATCGAACTGCCCTTCGACCCACCAACACTTGTTTTCGTCTTACGCGTCACTTATCATTATACTATCGAACTATTCAGGCTAATCCTACTCTCAAGAGCTCCCTTCAATCCATTCAACCGCTGTGAGTATACTCGATCCCTTTTTTCCTTCGCACTTTTGGGTGTTACATACGTTACTTATTCGAAATCACATCGAACACACTACGCAATACTTTTAACGCTAACCGTTACCGCATGTTATACGTGACTTAATGAATGCTTGTTTGTTATGTTTACACATGGAATGTTGTCTACCTGCCTTAGCAACGATAGTACTATAGTTTGGACTCAGCACCCGTTCACACGGGGGTTGTTAAGGACAATTATTTGCATGGATTATAGTGGTGATCATGTATTACGAACTGCCTTGGGCAGTCAACCCGCAGTCATTGGTATCGATAGGTTCATTTCGATAACTAACATGCTTCGTTTTACTCAGTGTACGTGCTAGTTATGCGTAAACAATTTTGAACTCTATATGCTATTATCAAACCTGTATGCTCGCCTTTACACTATGTATATTGACTTTTATTTTAACGTATGTGACAGGTGCTTAAGGTGTCTATTTGCTTGGAAATCAAGGCTAGGAAAGAGTCTTAGTAACCAACAAATAGTTGTCTGTACTAATGAAACCTGAGTTGTCGAAACAGAACTATTTGCCTAGATTTGTCTGTGATAATTATTTTATCTTATATGACATGGTATGGGACGTGTTACTTAAAATATTTGGTAAATGTAATTGTTATGGAAACTTCTGGACAATCTGTTTCGCTCAGTGTCGCGCCCCGATGTTTCCGCCATCGGATGGGGTGTGACAGATTGGTGTCAGAGCCATAACTATAGGGAATTAGGCAAGACTCGACCTAGTCCGGGTCGACGTCTTAGAGACCTAGTCTATAGTTAGGACCCAATAGACCGACTCATGCATGTCCAGTAGGGATTATGTATGAGCTTACTGCTATCTCTCGTTATTCTCGCCTATACTACACTATCACTACACTCGAAATTTCAATTTGTGGATAGGCGATTAAGTCGAGATTAGGTGTGAAAACCACAAACTCTCGATTAAATTGCTTGTCTGATCTGTATTTATCTATAAAACACGAGAATTCGCGTTGAACCAGGAGTGAAATCCCTAATTTAGCGCGAATTTTTGCCTCTATTTTTATTAAAATAAGAAAGAAGTTGTTAAGCCAGGGGTGAAACCCTAACCTTGACGACTTGTTCTTGGTTTTACAAACTCTCACCAAAGTCTCGACAGACTCCAACAACCTGAAGTCACTAAATGACCGAAGGAGTACGTGCCGAACGCCCAGGACTCGAGGTAAAAGCACAGTTCTGAAAGTCAAAATGTGTACAACAAGTCCCTAAGAATAGTCGAACCACTTTGGATAGTCAATGTCTAATAGCCGCAGACAATCTATTTCTCGATTTTTATGTGTTTCGATTCTGAGCTCGCAACTGCTGACTCTGATGACTCGTTGATTTTATGTGTTTATATGTATTTACCTGCTTAGGTGTTTAAATTTTGGGAGACTTATTCGATTTTGCTTTCACTTCCATCGACACACACGACTCGCATTGCTTATCTATCTCAAAACGTTAACAAATCGCCGCTACTATAAGTACGAAGCTCGCTATACTACACGCTTATACTATACTAATCGCTATGCCAAACGCGATCGCTATATTCGAACGAACACGACTTTGAATGATAGGTTTCTGTATTCTGACTACCTCTGTAATTACATGCATATGTGCTTCTGTACTTCTGTGCTCTACGTGCTTATGTGCTTATGTGCTTGTGTGCCTCTGTGAGAATCCGTGATTTCGTGCCTATGTGTTTATGAGATACATGTTACATTGCGTTCCTGAGTCTTAGTAAGTGTTAGACGTGTGAGGTGAGATTCAATTATGATGTGTCTGAGACCTATGACGATGTCTGTTGCAGACGATGTCAACCGGACCGTCATCAGGACCTCGTCACCCACGACTCACTCGCCAAGAACAGAGGGACAAACGCTTTGCTGCCATCCTCTCTAAACAAGTGGCCAAGGTTGTGCCTCAGATTGTGAGTGAAATTTACGAGAATGTTAGCAAATCATCTGAGGAGTCTAGAACCGAAGCTCCTAAAGTTGCTACCAAGACTGCTTTCAGCTTCAAGCAGTTCAAGGCTTGCGGTCCAAAGGAATTCACTAGAGAAGATGGCCCAACAGCTATGTTTCAATGGTTCGATTCCATCGAAGTCACTCTGCGCCAAAGCGGCTGTCCCGAAAATCTCCGTACCCTAAATGTAACCGGCGTCTTCCAGTCCCGCGCACTAGACTGGTGGACGGATGAACGGAACAAACGTGGGAATGCTGCAGCTTATGAGCTGACCTAGGAAGAGTTGAAAGCTATATTGATGGACGAATTCTGCTCTCCCCATGAACACCAAAAGCTGGAGGATGAGTTTTGGAACATAAAGCAGAAGGATGGAGACAACGCGGCCCTGACTGCTCGCTTTAAGCAGCTCAGCATCATTTGGCCCGAACAAGTGAAGACGTCTGATATGGTAATCAAGAAGTACATCCAAGCTCTACCCGACTGTGTTGCTGATTTTGTTCATGCTGCAAAGACAGCAACGATTGAAGAAACTTATCTGCTTGCCGCCAAGATCAACGACAAGCGGGTAAAAGCTGGTTTTTGGGATAAAACTTCAAAGTCTCTGCATCAAGCTACCACCGCACCAACCGCTGACACCACCGCCGGTCCTCACTCATCAAAGTCCTCACGCCGAAGGAAGAAGAACAACAACAGCAGCTCCAGCAACAAGAACTGTGCTGCCACCACCACTGCTGCTCCCCTTCAAGCCGTACCGGCTCAGCAGCAGTCTCACCACCGACAAGCACCAGTTACTTATGCACCGCCTGCAAAGCGTGCATACATAGGCCCCCACCCGGCTTGCCCAACATGTTCTTATCATCATCCGGTGGGTCTTGCCTGTCGTTTCTACGCCCGCTGCAACATGTACGGCCACTTTACCGCCAACTGTCGTACTGGTCCCCGCAACACCGCAGCTCCTGCCACTGCTCATCAAGCTCTGCTCCCAGCCCTGCAAGGCCAACACGCAGCTCAGGCACCCGCGATCAATGCCCGAGTCTGCTTTGCATGTGGTGATCCCAACCACTTTGCGAACATGTGCCCGAACAAGGTGGTGAAACAAGAGCCCTAGCAGCAGCAGCCTCATCAGCAGCAACAGCCACAACAGTAGCAACAAGCCGCACGCGCCAGAACGTTCAACATCAATGCGCGCCAAGCCCAGGCTGACAACAACGTGGTCAATGGTACGTTCCTTGTGAATGGTATTTATGCTTCATGTTTGTTTGATACTTGAGCCGATAATTGCTTTGTGTCGTTTGAATTCGAGAAGCTCCTTAGTCGTATGCGCTCCCATCTCCCCTCGACATTCGATGTTGAAGTCGCCACTGGAAGAACTGTCGCCGTTAATTCCGTTCTTCGTGATTGTACTCTTGAGCTCAACAATCACATTTTCCCAATCGACCTTATCCCGATGCAACACGGAAGTTTCGACGTCATAGTAGGCATGGACTTTCTTCGCGAAAACAATGCTGAAGTTGTGTGCTACGACAAGATGATTCGATTCTCGCTTGCGAATGGTGATTTATTGTGTGTTTATGGCGAAACTGCTTCGAAGGGTCTCAAACTTGTGTCATGTGTCCAAGCTAGCAAGTATCTCCGCAAGGAATATAGAGCTTTCTTGTCTAACATTGTAGTAGCGGAGAAGGAAAAGAAAAGGAAGACAGAAGTGAAAGATGTTCCTGTGGTCCGTGAATTGGTTTACCCTGCGGCGGATGTCAGCGGTCAGAAGAAGGATAACTATACTGATTCGGTATACTCTAAAGACGCCCTCGAATTCTAGTTATCTGAATAATGGATCTAAGAGATTATAAATATCACCAGGTGTTCCCTGACGATCTTCCTGGACTACCTCCAAGTCGTGATATCGACTTCCGTATCGACCTCATTCCTGGAGCCAATCTTGTTGCCAAAGCTCCTCACCGACTCGCGCCGTCCGAAATGCGTGAACTCTCAAATCAGCTTCAGGAATTACTTGAGAAAGGCTTCATTCGCCCGAGCACCTCTCCTTGGGGCGCGCCAGTCCTTTTCGTCAAAAAGAAGGATGGGTCGTTCAGGATGTGCATCGACTATCGGGAATTGAATAAGCTAACCATCAAGAACCGCTATCCCCTGCCTCGCATTGACGATTTGTTTGATCAGCTACAAGGTGCTACGTGTTTCTCAAAGATCGATCTACACTCAGGCTATCACCAGCTACGTATTCAAGAGGAGGATATACCCAAAACCGCTTTTCGCACTCGTTACGGCCACTATGAGTTCGTTGTTATGCCTTTTCGTTTAACCAATGCACCCACGGTTTTCATGGATTTGATGAATCGCGTGTGTAAGCCGTATCACGACCGTTTCGTCATCGTGTTCATCGACGATGTCTTGATCTATTCCAAGTCGAAAGCCGAACACGTGCAACATCTACGTTTGGTTCTCGAGCTACTCCAGGGGAATCAACTCTATGCCAAGTTCTCCAAGTGTCAATTCTGGCTAGAGGAGGTTCAGTTTCTGGGTCACATTGTAAATAGTCAAGGTATTCATGTCGATCCCGCGAAGATTGAAGCAGTTAAGAGTTGGATTACACCAAAGAACCCGTCTGAAGTCCGTTCTTTTCTCGGATTAGCGGGCTATTATCAACGATTTATCGAAGGATTCTCAAAGATCGCTGTGCCGCTTACCGCTCTCACGCATAAAGACAGGTCTTTTGTTTGGGGAACCGAACAAGAGTCTGCTTTCCAAACCCTCAAGCACATGCTCTACAATGCTCCTGTTCTCACATTGCCCGACGGAAACGACGGTTTCATTGTCTATTGTGATGCTTCTAACCTTGGTCTTGGTTGTGTTCTTATGCAGCGGGACAAGGTTATAGCTTACGCATCTCGTCAGCTCAAAATCCACGAGAAGATCTATACGACCCATGATCTCGAGCTAGGTGCGGTTGTTTTTGTGTTAAAGATTTGGCGACACTACCTGTATGGTACCAAGTGTACGATCTTCACCGATCATAAGCGCCTACAACACATCTTTGATCAGAAAGAACTTAATATGCGTCAACGCCGATCGGTAGAACTTCTCAACGATTACGACTGTGAGATTCGTTATCACCCAGGCAAAGCAAATGCCGTTGCCGATGCTCTCAGCAGACGGAGTTATTTGCTCAGTATTCGCGATACCCAAGCCGAACACAATCTCGAAACTCTCATCCGTGAAGCCCAGCATGCCTGTTCAAATGCACGCACATTGAAGAAGGAAAGAATCTATCACGATGGAGCCCAGCTTGTGAGTAAATCAAATGGGATTTTCCATTTTCTGGACCGAATTTGGATCCCTAAACGGACCGAATTGCGAAAGATCTTGATGGACGAAGCCCACAAATCCCGGTATTCTATTCATCCCGGTGCCGACAAAATGTACCAGGACCTTCGCTACAAGTACTGGTGGCCGGGCATGAAAAGGGATATTGATCTCTACGTTGGGAAGTGCCTGACTAGTGCAAGGGTCAAGGCTGAACATCAAAGGCCCTCTGGCTTACTCGAACAACCCCCAATCCGTATGTGGAAGTGGGAAAGTATAGCTAAGGACTTCATAACAAAGCTTCCGCACACGTCATCAGGTCACGACAACATTTGGGTTGTTGTTGATCGTTTAACCAAATCTGCTCACTTTTTGCCAATACGGGAAGACTACAAGGTAGAACGATTAGCCCGAATCTACACCAACGAGATCATTTGTAATCATGGGACGCCTCGCGACATCATCTTTGACCGTGATGCTCGGTTTACCTCGCGACTGTGGGAAACGTTTCAAGCTGCTCTTGGTACCACGCTTAATCTGAGTACCGCATTCCACCCTCAAACCGACGGTCAGACTTAGAGAACGATCCGTACCCTTGAAGACATGCTCCGTTCGTGTGTCATAGACTTCAGTGGTAATTGGAATACTTACCTGCCGTTAGTTGAATTCTCGTATAACAACAGTTATCATTCCAGCATCCAAATGGCACCATTCGAGGCTTTATATGGAAGAAGATGTCGATCGCCTATTGTATGGCACGAGATCGGTCACTCGCAACTAACCGGTCCTGAGCTATTGCAAGAAACGACTGACAAAGTTCTCCAAATTCGAGATAACTTGTTGAAAGCTCGAAGTCGACAGAAAAGTTACACCTATAGACGACGCAAGCCCCTTGAATTTGACGTTGGCGACTACGTACTCCTAAAGGTATCACCTTGGAAGGGTGTGGTCAGATTTGGCAAGAAAGGGAAACTAGCGTCTCGATATGTTGGACCTTTTAAGATTCGGGAAAGGATCGGAAAGGTCGCCTACAGACTCGAACTACAGGAGGAACTTAGTAATGTCCACCCGACTTTCCATGTGTCAAACCTCCGAAAGTGCCTCGCTGAGCATGATTTAATTGTACCACTCGACGACCTCCAAATAAACGAAACACTACACTTCGTGGAGAAACCTGTCAAAATGGATCGCCAAACCAAGTAGCTCAGACGCTCGCGCATTCCTATTGTGAAAGTCCGATGGGAAGGCAAATGAGGCGCATAGTTCACTTGGGAACTCGAAAGCGACATGAAGACAAAGTACCCACAGTTGTTTGTTACGGCTTCGGCCAAATTTCGGGACGAAATTCCCTCAACTAGGGGAGGCTGTAAAACCCCGTGTTTCGAAAGTCAAAGTCAAAGTCAAGATTGAAGTCAAAGTGTTAGTGCACCTACGTCTGCTGACTACGTCTTCCATCGAGTCTTGAAGCTGAACAGATCAGAAATGGCACGGAATCCTAGAAATAGTGATTTGTATAGGATTGTTTATGTTTACATGATCTAGGACCGCTTTTGTGTCATATCTAGTCTAGGACCGCTTTTATGTACACATCTAGGACCACCCTTTTGTGTCATGATCTTGGACCCCTTTTACGGCAAGTTGGTGAACCACTCATACGGACATGCCGTATAAGCGGTTCCAGAACTATATAAATAGGTCATAAGAGTGGTTCCAAACATAGAGTTAAAAAACACATAGTTAGAGGTGAATTGTTCCGGTAAGCCACGAAGTGCTGCCGAAGTGCTGTAAAACATTGTAATCGAGTTCAATATCAATACAACAGCAAGATTAAAGTGAATTCAGCGTCAAGTGCACCGAATTATTAGTTTCCGCCTCTTAATTCGGATACGAACTTCTTTGAACGACTCAAACAGGTCGGTATTCGATCCTACAAGTGGTATCAGAGCTCAGGAGGAGGAGTTTCATTGAATTTGCTGGATTTCGTCACATTTTCTTCTTCTACACCTTCTTTCTTACATCAGACCAAGATTTCACGGTCCGTTTTGGCTGATTTTTGGATATGTGGTGCGCGTATACATGATCTAAAACCCTACCAAGTTTCAGCTCGAAACTCCAAGCCGTTTTGGAGATATCGCGATTTTTCGGTTCGGTTTTTCGTCAAAGAGTCTGAACCGCTTATTTGGTCATATGTGAACCGCTCCAAATTAGTTGCTTAGGTCGCTTATACGAACAATTGTGTTGGATCGCTTATACAAACAGGTTGGATCGCTTATACAAACAGGTTGGATCGCTCTTAAGGTTCAATTCAGGACCGCTCATAATACATTTTAGGTTCGCTTTTTCAAACAAATGGTGGCTCGCTCATAGGTCAATGGTTGTGGTCCGCTTATAAGGTTCAGAAGTGGATCGCTTTGTAGTCATCATCTTCATATTGTCTGCATATTAAAGTAGTCACGTGAATGCACATATTTTGGTCCAATCAATAGTTAACAACCAAAATTTACAGCCCACTCCATGTGCATATGATTTGAAGATAACTCAGATTCATTAATTGTTGATGGGTTAGTGTATTCAGAGGCCCAATCCCAGTTATAGTAAAATCACAAGTCAATATTGCACCGAATTTTTACCCAATCTTTGATTAAAAAAATCCTTGGTTTCGCCGCCCCATTTGTTTTGTTGGCCAATCTTGTTGCCGCCCACTTGTTGCCCACCGACCCATTATTATAGTAATATAATAAAAATGCAGCCCATGTGACACAATTTTGTTGACCTTGTATCACCACCCATTCACCAAATTAGACCAACTCTTGGATCGCTCAAATTGATTCTGTCTTGAACCGCTCTTATAAAAATTCTGGATCGCTCGAACGCACTGATTGAGAACCGCTCGAACAGACATCTTTACTTGGATCGCTTTATCAGTCAATTCATTGGATCGCTTTTGTGAACAGATTGAAAAAATTTAAAAATCTTTGTGAATTAGTGAACATTTGAAAGATGGATACTGATTTTTATAATGCTTTTGCTACTCCGACCTCGATTACTCAAAGTGCTTTGATAGAAAATGAAACCGGAACGTCTCAGAAGTCACCGAAACTCATGGATATTGATGATTACAACGTGTGGTCAGAACGATTCGGAAATTGGGTTGAAGCTTATCATCTTGATGCATGGGAACACACCGAGGAACCATATGTTAAACCAGTTAAAAATGGTGTGCAACAAACACTTCGAGAGATGAGTACAGATGAGAAAAAGAAGTATCGAGATGAGAAATTAATGGTCAGTCTACTTCAGCAATCGATAAAAGAAGATATCTTGATTTTGCTTCAACACGATGGAACTGCATATTCGATTTGGACAGAATTGGAAGCAAAGTTTAAAGTGTGTGTAGCTGAGCACAATGACGAGAAGTTGGCTGAAGGATTTACTTGGAATGATTTCTGTACAGATCAAGACTTTATGGCCAAAAATACTTCTCATGCTTTCTTTGCTAATGCTTATGATCTAAAATGTGCAGAAAGATGCAGAAAAGTCATGGAAGCTGCTGAAGAGAGACGAAGAAAGATTCAAGAGGAGGCTGAAGAGGAAGAGAGATTGAAGGAAGAAGCAAAAGCTGAAAAATTGAGAAGAGCTCATTTTTTAAATTCAGGCAGGACAGTGAAAGAAGTTCCTGAATTTGAAATTAAAGTGGATGCTGAACCGGTCATGGTCCAAGAAAAGTGCATGAACTGTGATTCGCTAATTAAGCAGAACAATGAGTTGTTGCACAATATTCACAAGCTGAAAGAATCATATGATACTATGAACAGAGAGATCAACAAATACACAGATTCTGGTGGTGAACAAGCTGAAGCTATGAATACTTTGAAGATAGCATATCTGAGACAGCTTGATACAGCGAACTATAACATAAAGAAATGTGCAGATCTCGAGCTTGAGTTGGCAACACAAAAGATAGAAACTGAGAAAGTTAAGAAATTACTAGACAGTTACTCATGTTCTACTTTTGTTGTTGACAGGATTTATCCAGTGGTGAAAGATCTGAAGACTTTTGAAGAAGTGAAGATATTTGAAGAAGAAAAATTTGTGACAAAAGATGAAGAAAAATTGAAGACTTCTGGTAAGAAACCGAGTGTATCTTACAACAGATGTCCGCCCCCAGTCGAAAATGGATATTCACCTCGAAATCCAAATTCAGAAAGAGTCAATCAAGCAATCAATTTGAAATGGGAGTCTGGGTCGTCGGATAACTTACCAGAAAGTATTGATGTCACATATACGTCATCAGACACTGATCATGAGTCAAAGTTAATAAAAAGTATGGTCGATCAGGTGTTAGACACAGATGACAATGAAGAATCAAAACCGAAGTCAAAACCCGAGTCAAAGTCTGGGTCCAGTGCGTCAAAGCAAACAGTCAAAAAGGACAAACGGGTTTATGATAAAGAATTTTTACTTTCGAAATCTAATTTGAATGATGAATCAGTCAAAGTGGCATATACTTTGAAAGGTTCTGACAAATTATATTCAGATGAAAGCTTTCCAATAAGAAGTGTCAGAATTGAAATGATTCAAAAGGTTTTCAAAATCACAGAAATTAATATTTCTGAAATAAAAGATTTTAATCTTAATGGAAAACCTAAACAATACACTTCAAGAGATCAACAGAGAATTAACAAGAAAATGGGTTACAATTGTGGTTATAGTTTCCAAAAGAAACCAAACCATGATCGTAATTACAAAAAGAAAGGTCTTGGTTTTGCTCCACAGAAAAACTATAAAAATGAAAAAGTTTATAAACCAAAAACAATGTTTGTTGCAGGAAAAACAACAGAAGCTGAAAAAGAAAAATCATTCAGAAATCAGACAAATCAAGAATTCCTTGCTAAGAAGCAAGAGGGCATGAAGAAAGAAGAGCCGAAAAAGGTTGAAAAGAGATCTTGTTATCAGTGTAAAGCTGTGGGTCATGTTGCGAAAGATTGTCCAAAGACATTTCGACCAAAACAAGAAGTCTCAAGAAAAATGAAAGAAAAAGTTGTTGAGAAGACTGAACTGTCAACCCGGAAGTTCACAGGCTTTGAGAATTCGACTTATGAGAAAGGAGAATGTTCAAAGAGTGCTTCCAAAAGAATAGACAATTCTAAAAATCAGAAATGGGTTGTAAAAGGTTCAGGTAACAAGTCTGGTGATGATTCTGATTCCATAAAATCAGAGGAGCCACGTGTTGAGAAAAAGATTGAAAAGAAAGTTCAGAAAGTGGACGATGTGAATTTTCCGCCACTAAGTGCTAAAAATTACAAATCTAAAATCGGAAAAGTTGATATTTCAAATAAGTTTTATTCTGACAAGAAGAAAATTGATGTTGAAAAAACTTTCAACGGAAATGTAAAACGCATCTTTGGAAAAATGGTCAGTGGTAAGGCCCAAAGCATTCAGGATTTTTATGCTTCCAAAGGATGGGTTTACAGGTCGGTTGAAAGAAACAATGAAAATGATGAGGTTACACCCAAGGAAGGTCAGGCTTGGGTGGATATATTTTTTCAAGAATGAAAACCTGACTTGCCGGAGATCCCAAGATGGTATTGCGGATCATGAATCGGCATCTTTCTAAATCTGTTTGTGAAGTTGCAGGACTTGCCGGAACTCCCAGGTTTGTAAGCGAGGAGTAGGAATCGGCATCTTGAGAATTCAACCAAAAGATGGTAATTGGTTGAAAAACAGGTTTGAAGAGCTTGAATTGCTAAACTTACAAGTGGTTGTATGGTAGTGATTGGTGTAGATCTTTCAAGTGGTTAAATCAAGGTCATTGAATTGGACTTGATTTAATTATCATTCAAGAATTTGGTAAACAAAGTGATGATTTGAACCCCATTTTATAAAAGATAAAAACAACTAAACTTATTTTCCGGAAAAACCATTCTGATTAAAACAAACTTAAGTGTTTTGAAATCATTATGGGAAAATAGTTTGTTGTGAGGGGGAGTTCTGATTGTTTAAGCCAAACGGATGGAGAATTGAAGTGTTTTGATATCAGTTGTCATGTTCTGTATAGTTTGTTTTCAATTTTCTTTAGATGTATTTGAATTTTAGGGGGAGTAAGAATTTTTAGAAAATCCAAAAACATCAGAAAATTTGAAAAAGCCAAAAACATGATAAAATCAAAAATGAGTTTTTGTTGCATAAAAGAGGAAATGATAGTACATCAGTGGACTATCACAGCACGCTAAAGAAATGTAAAGTTTAACTGTGATAAACGATCTTACTGCGGATGTGTCAGTAGATTTTCGCACATTTAGTAAATTGAAACGAGATATAAACCTAAATCAAACTTGCTTGATTCGTGGGTAACTATTCTTGGATATATGGGTAACCCCCGAAATCTTGTTTGAAAGGTCCCGTATTCTGAGATACTAGGTCTTTATGCTCAGTGATATCTGGGATATTATTCCGGGACTTCTGCTGTATGGAAATACTGACCTAGTCCCCGAATAATACTTTCTGCTAAAGCTTTGAAATATAAGCGCCGCCCTCAGCAAACTGATTAAACAATAAAATTGGTAATCTTTGCTGTTGTAACAAAAGATCCTCTAAAGGGGACCCACCAAAAGTCGAAGCCGTCATCTCTCTGCGTATACGGAAGTATCGACCTGAGCTCTCACGGCCCTCGCACATTACCCCTTTACAGATATCATCTGTGGTATACTCACCTGTAAGACTGAATATTTGGGATCTGGATACGGGAGTATATTCAAGTGGAGTGATACACAATTAAGTTTAAGTCTTTAAAACATTAATATCGTATCTCGAATCGATTGAAATTTGTGTTGAAAATTTAAGTGGACAAACATACTGACAATCTAGGTAAATTGTTTAGAACTTAACATGTAATCAAGCTTAACGGTGTTAGTGATATGGTTCATAACTGATATGATCCTCTTGCACAAACTCACAAAAATATTGTTTGTAAATATTTCGTTTCTGCATTTACTTTCATTCAGAAAATCCAAAAAGATTTTCAGTGTGTTTTTAGCATAAATTTTAAAAAAATCAAAAAGATTTTCGACAATTGATGTTAATATGCTGATTTTCGAAGTTCTGAGTGCTAAACTTGAAGAACTGGTTTGGGGAGTGTTTGAGAGTTAAATGATGAAGTTGTTTTTGATAAAAACCAGTAATGTTCTTGAATGCAAAATCATTATTGCTGATTGGTTCTATATAGTTTTTAAAAATTGTTGAAAAGTTTATCTTTATAGAAACTTATGGTTGGGTAGAGATTGTGCAGGTGTTAAAGAGCCAGGTTTCAATCTTGAACCTGATGAGAGTCTGTTAAAGATCTCAGAACCAGTGAAAGATTAACTTTCAGACTACGATCCCAGCTATGTGAGAGGGGGAGTCTGAAGACACCGAGTCAACATTCAAGAGAGAAGAGTTTTGTTGATGATGAAGATAGAGAACCAGGATTCTTGGGACGACAAATTTTTCAGAGGCAGATTGTCGACTGATGAAGATTGTAGATTGCAGACTGGAATGAAGACATTGATGAAGACTCCGTCAACATCCGAGGGGGAGTTTGTTAGTGCACCTACGTCTGCTGACTACGTCTTCCATCGAGTCTTGAAGCTGAACAGATCAGAAATGGCACGGAATCCTAGAAATAGTGATTTGTATAGGATTGTTTATGTTTACATGATCTAGGACCGCTTTTGTGTCATATCTAGTCTAGGACCGCTTTTATGTACACATCTAGGACCACCCTTTTGTGTCATGATCTTGGACCCCTTTTACGGCAAGTTGGTGAACCACTCATACGGACATGCCGTATAAGCGGTTCCAGAACTATATAAATAGGTCATAAGAGTGGTTCCAAACATAGAGTTAAAAAACACATAGTTAGAGGTGAATTGTTCCGGTAAGCCACGAAGTGCTGCCGAAGTGCTGTAAAACATTGTAATCGAGTTCAATATCAATACAACAGCAAGATTAAAGTGAATTCAGCGTCAAGTGCACTGAATTATTAGTTTCCGCCTCTTAATTCGGATACGAACTTCTCTGAACGACTCAAACAGGTCGGTATTCGATCCTACACAAAGGAAGAAAAGATTGTCAATTGCATCTGTCTCTCCTTGCTCAATTCCTGTTTTGACTTCTTTGACTTATAGTTAATCTATTTTATGTTTTTACGTTAGTTGTATTATGTGCAGTAATTGTTAAGAATCGTTGTAATCGATGTACCTTTATCGCTATGAATCGCCTTACGACTGTGAACAATAGGAAGTAACAATGCGATAAAGTCAATTAAACGCTAATCGAACTAATCTAATCATCATCGCGCTCGCAACTCAAATTACGCATTTTGGGTGTTTGTTATACGTGAGTGTGTGTGTGTGCCTTATGTGTTACTTGTGCATGTTTAATTTATGATATGTGTGGTAAACAATCGAAACGCAATCTATGTTGATATAGTATGATAATTGGTGGAGAAAAGATAGCGCAAGATATGAGTAGGTGGGATTAAAAGTAATTTGACTAAGAAACCCTATCGCATCGCAACACTCACAATCGAAATCGAAACAGCGAAACTCGTCGCGCCAAGCACTCGAGCCAGGTGCCAACCGGCCGGATTGCTATCCGACTGGGCTGCCATCTGTTCGAGGCATCATCCGACCGGGCTGCCACTCGGGCGAGATGCCATCTGACCGGTCAGCCCTTTCCATTTTTTGAACTCTATAAATACCTCCCGTCACTCTCATTCTTTCCACTTTTGGAAACTCTCTGACCGAACAGCTCGTGCTCCTCACCTTTTCCTCGATTTCTGTCGATTCCGGTAAGATCTCGTCCTAAATCTTGTACTTTCTTGATCTACACGCACTCCTACACCTTTCTATCCTTTGAATCTCAACTTTTAACCGTGAAATCACTAGATTTGAGGTGTTCTAGGATGACATCATCATTCTTGAGAACTTCGTGTTTTGGCTTCAATCTTTCAAGAACAACTTGAATCTAACCGATTTCCACATAAACGAACAAAGATCTTTCATAGATCTAAACATAATCACGGTCAAAGGATTAAGAGAAGGTTGTCCAACTTTCTTTCAACTCCTTTACACTCAATGCACTCAAAACCGATAGAATCAGAGCTTGTACCGACTTCCTACTCATTCTTGCGGCTATGTTGGTTCAAGATCCGTATTCTATCCACATGGTTTACCAACTTCGGGTTAAACATGAAACACCGTCTCGAATAGTTAACTAATCGGATTTGGGTGATTCCTGTCCGATCAGGAAAAACCAAGTATTGACAAAGTTTCTGTTGCTTAACTCGTTATCAAAACGCCTTGATAAAACGACAAACAATCAAAACAGCCAAGTGTAAAACGAATGGAACGACCAGGACGGAGTGCTGTCCGACCGGACTACTGTCTGAACGGATTGCCATCCGAGCGACCGGCCGTCCGAACAACTTACACTATTGGTCCCACACTTAAACCAATTTTACCAAGATCTGGAGTCTGAGTGTTGAACGAATCGCTGTCCGATCGAAATACCATCCGACCGAACTGCCGTTCGCATCATGAAACATTTGGACTTTAACCCTTAAACAATTTTCAACATGTTCAATGCACTAGGAATGTCACCCGATCGAACTGCTGTCCGATCGAGTAACAACCTGCTGTGAACTTGTTCTCACTGAAGTGTTAACCTATCGGATTGCCGTCCGATCGGACGACCGTCCAATCGACCGACCTGAAAGGTAGAGGTACTTCAATGTTTTGAAATGCTACAACAAAAACTTCAAAAGTCAAGCCATCATACACAAACACATTCTTCTCAAAGGAAGAAAAAATCCACTCGAACAGACATCCGACCGGACTACTGTCCGACCGGACCGCTGTCCGAACAAATTGCCATCCGAGCGCCCGGTTGTCCGATCGGACTACCATCCGATCGAACTGCCCTTCGACCCACCAACACTTGTTTTCGTCTTATACGTCACTTGTCATTATGCTATCGAACTATTCAGGCTAATCCTACTCTCAAGCGCTCCCTTCAATCCATTCAACCGCTGTGAGTATACTCGATCCTTTTTTGCCTTCGCACTTTTGGGTGTTACATACGTTACATATTCGAAATCACATCAAACACACTATGCAATACTTTTAACGCTAACCATTACCGCATTTTATACGTGACTTAATGAATGCTTGTTTGTTTTGTTTACACATGGAATGTTGTCTACCTGCCTTAGCAACGATAGTACAATAGTTTGGACTCAGCACCCGTTCACACGGGGGTTGTTAAGGACAATTATTTGCATGGATTACAGTGGTGATCATGTATTACGAACTGCCTTGGGCAGTCAACCCGCAGTCATTGGTATCGATAGGTTCATGTCGATAACTAACATGCTTCGTTTTACTCAGTGTACGTGCTGGTTTTGCGTAAACAATTTTGAACTCTATATGCTATTATCAAACCTGTATGCTCGCCTTTACACTATGTGTATTGACTTTTATTTGAACGTATGTGACAGGTGCTTAAGGTGTCTAATTGCTTGGAAATCAAGGCTAGGAAAGAGTCTTAGTGACCAACAAACAGTTGTCTGTACTAATGAAACCTGAGTTGTCGAAACAGAACTATTTGCCTAGATTTGTCTGTAATAATCATTTTATCTTATATGACATGGTATGGGACGTATTACTTAAAATATTTGGTAAATGTAATTGTTATGGAAACTTCTGGAAAATCTGCTTCGCTCAGTGCCGCGCCCCGATGTTTCCGCCATCGGTTGGGGTGTGACACAAATCTTCTACATCTATGATATACACACACTTCTTCATCATTTTCACCTTTGAATCTTAACTTTTAACCGTGAAATCAGCGGATTTGAGGTGTTCTAGGATGATGTCATCATGGAGTTCTTATGAACTTCAAGTTTTGACCTCATTCCACCAAGAATAACTCAGATCTGAAGGATTTCGACATGATTAAACATTGTTTTCACATAGATCTACACATTTTCAAGGTTAAAAGGATTGAAAGATACTTTTCCAACTTTCTTTCAACTCTTTTGCACTCAACGCACTCAATCCGATCAGATTTCACTTGGGCTTCCACACTTAAACATTTTCAAACTTTCAAAAGATCTGAATGTCGAACGGATTGCCGTCTGATCGGATTGCCGTCCGATCAGATTGCCATCCGATCAAATGACAATCCGATCGGTTGGCATTTGGATCTCCAGCACTTAAACATTTTTCATGATTTTCTAAGATTATTAGTTCTAACGGATTGCCATTAGATCGGAAGACCATCCGATCGAATGACCATCTTGCTGTGAACTTGTTCTCAACTGAAATGTCTCGCCAATCGGATCGCTATCCGATCGAACGACCTGAAGGGTAGAGATATTTCTCTGTTTTCAAAATGCTACAACGAAAACTTCAAAGCCATCATACACAAACACATCGATCCCAAACGAATGTCAATCCGAACGAATGGCCATCCGATCGGATTACCATTCGTCACTTAGTTCTTTTCGCACCGTTTAACGCACCGTTCGTCGCTTATGCTATCGTTAACTGGTCAGGCTAATCTCTCAGCGCTCCCTTCAATCCAAGAGAGTGTTTATTTACTTCAACGCTATCTGTGAGTATACTCGAACCCTTTTTGCTTTACGCACTTTTGGGTGTTACATACGTTACTTATTCAAATCAATCGACACACTACGCAAACACTACTTATACGCTGACCGTTATTGCATGTTACGTGTTATTCGATGAATGTTTGTATGTTATGTTTACACAGTGATTGTTGCCTGACACCTTAACAACGATAGTACTATAGTTTGGACTCAGCACCTGTCGTGGAGAGGGGTTGTTAAGGGCTTTACTTCACGTGTCCTAGTGGGGATATGTGCTGCGCATTCTACAACTCGCAGTCACGTCTGTGGATATTTCATTGTCGATGACCTACTAGCCTTCACTTTGCTACATGTTACATGCTGGTTATGCGTAAACGATTTCGAATACTACTATACTATTAAACTTCTATGCTCACCTTTACACTATGTGTATTGACCTCTATTTTAACGTATGTGACAGGTGCTTAAGATGCTAGGAATGTTGTGCTTTAGTGAATCAAGCTAGGGGTCTAGTTATGTCACGCTAAATCTGAGTCGTCGGAACAGTGTTTGATTTTGAGACAATTATTTGTAATGACTGTTTTATTTGGATATGTTATGGTATGGGACATGATGTTTAAATATCTGGTAATTAATAGCTGTTATGGATACTCGTGGACAATCTGTTTCGCTCAGTGCCATGCCCCGATGTTTTTGCCATCGGTTGGGGTGTGACAGATTGGTATCAGAGCCATAACTATAGGGAATTAGGCAAGACTCGACCTAGTCCGGGTCGATGTCTTAGGAACAACCTGGTCCATAGTCTAATTACCAACAGACCGCTTTGTACGAACCCTTTAGGAATTCCGCACGAGCCTGTTTCTATTACTCGATCAATTCACAATCATGCTATGCTATCACACTGCCTTTCCTAAGGCAGTCGCACTGCACTATTTTCGAAAATGAACGAGTGATTAGATCGAGATAAGGTGTGAAAACCGCAAACTCTCGAGTAAATCGCTTGTTCGACCCGCATTTTTACATCAAACAAGAGAATTTGCGTTGAATCAGGAGTGAAATCCGTACTTCGATTGCAAATCCCTCTCTCAATATTGTGATTCTATCACACAAACAGGAATGCAGTCGTTAAGTTAGGGGTGAAACCCGAATCTTGATGACTCGTTCCGCTCTTTACTTGGATTTTATAAAACTCTCACGAAAGTCTCAATGGGTTCCAAAGATTCGAGTTGCAAATAACCGAAAGGATGCGTGCCATTCAACATGTGTCGATGATAGAGCACAGTCTATTAGGCCAAAATGTATACTTGTAGTCCTTGAGAATAGTGGAATCACTTTGGGTAGTCAACGTCTACCAAACCGAGACAATCTATTTTCGATTTCAAGCTCGCAATCACTGATTTTATATGTTTCGAATCTGAGCCCGCAACTGCTGACTCTGATAGTTGTCGTTTTTATGTGGAATTTTATGTGATTTATGCGATTTTACCTGCTTTTATGTTTCGATTTTTTTGGTGATTTATACGCTCTTTGCTGTTCGCTTTGATCGACACACACAACTCGCACTGCACATCTATCTCAAAACGCTATCAAATCGCTCGCTATGTTACTCGTTGTGTATTCGCTAATCGCAATCGCTATTCTCGAACTCGCGGACTTTTGAATGTTAGGTGAATACGTGCAGTATATGTAGGTGAGTACGTGCAAAATATAGTGAATTACGTGCCTCTGTGCTCTACGTGCTCATGTGTTTCTGTGGTCTGCATGCTTTTGTGTTTATGTGGATTATGTGCCTACGTGATTATGTGGTTGTGTAATTGAACGTGTTCCTAAGCTTTAGTAGTACGTAGAGTGTTGAGAGGTGAGATTCGATTATATAGTGTTTGAGTCCTATGGCGATGTCTGTTGCAGACAATGTCGTTATTTGGATCGTTTCACTCCCGCTCTGCTCGTCGCAATCACAAGGACAAGCGCATCGCCTCTCTGGTCGCTAAACAGATGGCGAAAGTCATACCACAAATCGTTAGCGAACTGAATGAAAACGCTAGCTAGTCCTCTGAAGTGTCCAGGACTGATTTGCCCAAAGCTACTTTTAGCTTCAAGCAGTTCAAAGCCTGCGGACCCAAAGAATTCACTGGAGAAGATGGACCTACTGCCATGTTTCAATGGTTTGATTCTATCGAAGTCACCCTGTGCCAAAGCGGTTGTCCTGATAATCTCCGCACTGTTAATGCCATCGGCGTTTTCCAGTCCAGGGCTCTGGACTGGTGGACTGCCGAAAAAAACAAGCATGGAAATGATGCAGCTTACGGCTTACGTGGGACGAGTTAAAGGACATCATGATGAAAGAGTTCTGCCCTCCCCACGAGCTTCAAAAGTTGGAGGACGAGTTCTGGCACATCAAACAAATGGATGGCGACAACGCTGGTTTAACTGCCCGCTTTAAGCAGCTGAGCATAATCTGTCCAGGCCACATTACTACCCCCGAAATCACCATCAAGAAATATATCCGTGCTCTACCGGATTGCGTGGCTGATTTCGTTCAAGCCGCGAAGACGACAACTATTGAGGAAACCTTCCTGTTCGGTGCCGAGATCAACGACAAGCGAGTTAAGCTGGTTACTTTGATAAAGCCTCCAAGAATCTCCATCAAGTTACCGCTACTTCCACTGCTGAAACCGCCGCAGCTCCTCAAGCTTCAAAGTCCTCCCGCCGCAAGAGAAAGAACAACAACAACAATAGCAAGAATTGCGCTGTCACAGCTGCCGCTCTGCTTCAAGCTATCTCAGCTCAACCGCAGCCTCAACACCGCCAAATAGCGGCAACGGTTACCCATGCACCACTGTCTAAGCGTGCATACACTGGTCCTCACCCGGCTTGACCTACTTGTACTTATCAGCATCCTGTGGGGATTGCTTGCAGATACTGTGTGCACTGCAATATGTACGACCACTTCACCGCCAACTGCCGTACTGGTCCACGTCAAGCTCCAGCTCCAGCTCAAGGTCAAGATCCTGCTCAACAAGCTCTACTTCCTGCTCCTCAAGGCCAACAAGCGGCTCCTGCCCCCGCGATTCTCGCTAGAGCTTGCTTTGCGTGTGGTGATTGCAACCATTTCGCAAACATGTGCCCAAATCGAGTGGTGAATCAAGAGCCACAACAGCAGCAGCCCTAGCAACAGCAGCAGCCCCAGCAGCAGCTAGCAGCCCGCGGACGTACTTTCAACATCAACGTCCGCCAGGCCCAAGCAGATAATAATGTGGTTAATGGTACGTTCCTCGTGAATGGTATATATGCTTCGTGTTTATTTGATACTGGAGCCGATAACTGTTTTGTGTCGTTAGAATTTGAAAAGCTCCATAATCGTAAGCGCGCCCATCTCCCCTCGACGCTCGATGTTGAAGTTGCCACCGGAAGAACCGTTGCTGCCAATTCTGTTCTTCGTAATTGTACTCTTGAACTCAACAATCACATCTTTCCTATCGATCTTATCCTGATGCAGCTCGGTAGTTTTGACATCATAGTAGGCATGGATTTTCTTCGTGAAATTCGTGCTGAAGTTTTCTGTTTCGATATGATGATTCGTTTCTCTCTCACTAATGGTGATCAATTGTGTATCTACGGTGAAGTCGCTTCAAAGAAACTCCAACTCATGTCGTGTTTCCAGGCTAGCAAGTATCTCTGCAAGGAATACCAAGCTTTCTTGGCACACATCGTAGTAGCAGAGAAAGAGGAAGTTAAGGCAATTGATAAGGTGCCTGTGGTTCATGATTTTCCTAACGTCTTTCCTGTGATCTACCAGGGTTACCCCTGAGTCATGATATTGATTTTCGTATCGACCTCATTCCTGGAGCTAACCCTGTTGCTAAATCTCCTTATCGTCTCGCTCCGTCCGAAATGCGCGAACTCTCGAGTCAACTCTTGGAATTACTTGACAAAGGCTTCATTCGCCCTAGAACCTCTCCTTTGGGCGCACCAGTCCTTTTTGTCAAAAAGAAGGATGGGTCGTTCCGGATGTGTATCGACTATAGGGAGTTGAATAAGCTGACTATCAAGAATCGTTATCCCCTGCCCCGAATCGATGATTTGTTTGATCAATTGCAAGGTGCTACATGTTTCTCGAAGATCGATTTACACTCAGGTTACCACCAGTTACGCATTCAGGAGGAAGATATACCGAAAACCGCCTTCCGAACCCGATACGGCCATTATGAATTCGTCGTAATGCCCTTTGGTCTAACCAACGCACCCGCGGTTTTCATGGATCTGATGAATCGCGTGTGTAAACCATTTCTTGACCGCTTCGTAATCGTGTTCATCGATGATATCCTTATCTATTCGAAGTCGAAAACCGAACACGCGCAACATCTACGTTTGGTTCTCGAGTTACTCCAGGGGAATCGACTCTATGCCAAGTTCTCCAAGTGTGAATTCTGGATAGAGGAGGTTCAATTCCTCGGTCACATTGTCAATAGTCAAGGTATTCACGTCGACCCCGCGAAGATCGAAGCTGTTAAGAGTTGGGTTACTCCAAAATCACCATCCGATGTTCGTTCGTTCCTCAGATTGGCGGGCTATTACCATCGATTCATCGCTGACTTTTTGAAAATCGCCGTTCCGCTTACTTCTCTGACGCATAGAGACAAGCCTTTTGTCTGGGGAACCGAACAAGAGACTGCCTTTCACTCTCAAGCAGATGCTCTGCAATGCTCCCGTTCTCGCTTTACCCGAAGGAAATGATGACTCCGTTGTCTATTGTGATGCCTCGAACCGTGGTCTTGGTTGTGTTCTCATGCAACGGGACAAGGGTATCGCCTACGCATCTCATCAGCTCAAAATCCACGAGAAGAACTATACGACCCATGACCTCGAGCTAGGCGCAGTTGTTTTTGCGTTGAAAATTTGGCGACACTACCTTTGTGCTACTAAGTGTACGGTCTTCACAGACCATAAGAGCCTACAACACATCCTCAGCCAAAAAGAACTAAATAAGCGCCAACGCCGATGGGTAGAACTTCTCAACGATTACGACTGTGAGATTCGTTATTATCCTGGCAAAGCAAATGTCGTTGCCGACGCCTTCAGCAGACGAAGCTATTTGCATAGCGTCCGTAATGTTCACGCCCAGCACCATCTTGAAACTCTTATCCGTGACGTTCAACATGCTTGTTTTACCGAACACACCTTGAAGAAGGAAAGGATTCACCATAATGGTGAACAGTTAGTGAATAAATCGAATGGGATATTCCATTATATGGACTGAATTTGGATTCCCAAGCGCACTAACCTACGTCAAATTCTGCTGGACAAAGCCCACAGGTCTAGATATTCTATTCATCCCGGTGCCGACAAGATGTACCATGACCTTCATCTACGGTATTGGTGGCCTGGAATGAAGAAGGATATCGCAATCTATGTTTCGAAGTGCCTGACTTGTTCGAAAGTCAAGGCCGAACAACAAAGACCCTTTGGCTTGCTTGTGCAACCCGAGATCCCGATGTGGAAATAGGAAAGCATAGCCATGGACTTTATAACGAAACTCCCACGTACAACTTCAGGCCATAATAGCATCTGGGTTATTGTTGACCGCATTACTAAATCTGCTCATTTTCTGCCAATACGAGAAGACTTTAAAGTAGAAAAATTAGCCCGAATCTATACCGACGAGATCATCTGTCGACACGGGACGCCTTGTGATATCATCTCTGACCGCGATGGTCGGTTTACCTCGCGTCTTGGGGAAACGTTTCAATCTGCTCTCGGTACTACGCTAAATCTAAGTACCGCATTCCATCCCCAAACCGACAGTCAGACTGAAAGAACGATTTGCACCCTTGAAGACATGCTTTGCTCGTGTGTCATAGATTTCGGTGGTAATTGGGACGCGCACTTACCTTTGGTCGAATTCTCGTATAATAACAATTATCATTCTAGCATACAAATGGCACCATTTGAGGCACTATACGGAAGGAAATGTTGATCGTCGATTGTGTGGCATGAGATCGGAGATGCGCAAATAACCGGTCCTGAGCTGCGGCAAGAAATGACTGATAAAATCCTCCAAATTCGAGACAATCTGCTGAAAGCTCGGAGTCGTCAGAAAAGTTACGCCGATAGATGACGCAAGCCCCTTGAATTTGACATTGGCGATCACGTACTCCTAAAGGTTTCACCTTGGAAGGGTGTGATCAGATTCAACAAGAAAGGAAAGCTCGCGCCTCGATATGTTGGACCCTTTAAGATTCTAGAAAGGATCAGAAAAGTGGCCTATAGACTCTAACTACCGGAGTAACTTAACAACGTCCACCCGACTTTCCACGTTTCAAACCTCAGAAAGTGTCTGGCTGAGCAGGATTTACAAGTTCCACTCGAGGATCTACAAGTGGACGAAACATTACACTTCATGGAGAAGCCTGTTGATATCAAGGATCGAGAAACCAAGAAGCTCAGACGCTCACGCATTCCCATCGTGAAAGTCCGCTAGGAAGGCAAATGAGGCGCAGAGTTCACCTGGGAAATCGAAAGACACATGAAGGCGAAGTACCCGCAGTTGTTTGTTATGCCTAAGGCCTAATTTCAGGACGAAATTCCCTAAAGTAGGGGAGGCTGTAACACCCCGCTTTCAGAAAGTCAAAGTACAAGTCAAAGTTAAAGTCAAAGGAAGAAAAGATTGCTAACTGCGATCTGTCACTCCTTTCTTAACTATTGATTGTACGTCATTGACTTGTAATCGAATTCTGTTATTCTTTTTCTTTAGTTGTATTATGTGGAGTATCTATTAATAATCGAGGTTTAATCGATGTTTTATCGCTTTATCGCTAATCGCATCGCAATCGCATTCGCAACTTGATTGATAGGTTCTGTATATTGTTTTACGTGTGTGTACTACTTATGTGTTACTTGTGCATGTTTATTTTATGATTGTGGGGATTAATTGAAACGCAATCGCAAACTCTATCGCAACACAACCTAATCGCAAACGCTAAACGCAAGTTATTTAGGATGATTGTATGTCAGATATAGTATTTGTGTGACTATTATTAATCTATCGCATCACTAAAGCGACACTCGCTTAAACGCATCGCAACGCTCAAAATGCAAAACGAAACGCCGAAACCCAACTCGCCAGACCACTTCGATCGAATGACTATTCGATCGAATGGTCATCCAAACGGATGATCATCCGATCGGATGGCCATCCGATCGAAGTGCCAACCGATCCGACACCTGTGCTCCTCTTTCCTCTTTTGGCAACCTATAAATACCCCTGTCACATCACCAAAAGTGATGTGACAGCTCTCTCGTTCGACCAGCACGCTCAAACTCGCTTTTCTCTCGATTTCTTGTGATTCTTCTAAGTTTTCAACCCAAATATTGTACATCTATGATCTACACACACTTCTTCATCATTTTCACCTTTGAATCTTAACTTTTAACCGTGAAATCAGTGGATTTGAGGTGTTCTAGGATGATGTCATCATGGAGTTCTTATAAACTTCAAGTTTTGACCTCATTCCACCAATAATAACCCATATCTGAAGGATTTCCACATGATTAAACATTGTTTTCACATAGATCTAAACATTTTCAAGGTTAAAAGGATTGAAAGATACTTTTCCAACTTTCTTTCAACTGTTTTACACTCAACGCACTCAAAATCGATAGAATCGGAGCTCGTCAGGCCTTCTACTCGTTTCTTAGTCAAGTGTCGGTCTGAGATATGATTTCCTATCAAAGAGACCACCGATTTCGGGTTGAACAAGAACCACCGTCACGAACAGTAAACTGATCGGACTTGGGTTATTCCTACTTCAATCGGACGATTCGGGCGTGACGAGGTTCCGTTGTTTAATACGTTGTCATACCGTCTTGATCAAACCGCAAACTTCTCAAAATAATCAAGTTTCAAAACGATCAGATTGTGGGACGGATTGCCGTCCGATAGGATTGCCATCCGATTGGATAGCCATCCGCTCGAACGATAATCCGATTGGATTGCACTTGAGCTTCCACACTTAAACATTTTCAAACTTTCAGAAGACCTGAATGTCGAACGGATTGGCGTTCGATCGGATTGCCATCCAATCGAACGACAATCCGATCGGTTGGCGTTTGGATCTCCAACACTTAAACATTTTTCATAATTTTCAAAGATCATTAGTTCTAACGGATTGCAATTCGATCGGAAGACCATCCGATCGAACGACCATCCTGCTGTGAACTTGTTCTCAACTGAAATGTCTCGCCAATCGGATTGCTATCCGATCGAGCGACCGTTCGATCGAACGACCTGAAGGGTAGAGATATTTCTCTGTTTTTAAAATGCTACAACAAAAACTTCAGAGCCATCATACACAAACACATCCATCCCAAACGAATGTCAATCCGAATGAATGGCCATCCGATCGGATTACCATTCGTCACTTAGTTCTTTTCGCACCGTTTAACGCACCATTCCTCCCTTATGCTATCGTTAACTGTTGAGGCTAATCTCTCAGCACTCCCTTCAATCCAGGAGAGTGTTTATTTACTTAAACGCTATCTGTGAGTATACTCGAACCCTTTTTGCTTTACGCACTTTTGGGTGTTACATACGTTACTTATTCAAATCACAATCTACACACTACGCAAACACTACTTTATACGCTGACCGTTATTGCATGTTACGTGTTATTCGATGAATGCTTGTATGTTATGTTTACACAGTGATTGTTGCCTGACACCTTAGCAACGATAGTACTATAGTTTGCACTCAGCACCTGTCCTGGACAAGGGTTGTTAAGGGCTTTACTTCATGTGTCCCAGTGGGGATATGTGTTGCGCATTCTACAACTCGCAGTCACGTCTGTGCATATTTCATTGTCTATAACCTACTAGCCTTCACTTTGCTACATGTTACATGCTGGTTATGCGTAAACGATTTCGAATACTACTATACTATTAAACTTGTATGCTCACCTTTACACTATGTGTATTGACCTCTATTTTAACGTATGTGACAGGTGCTTAAGATGCTAGGAATGCTGTGCTTTGGTGAATCAAGCTAGGGGTCTAGTTATGTCATGCTAAATCTGAGTCGTCGGAACAGTGTTTGTTTTTGAGACAATTATTTGTAATGACTGTTTTATTTGGATATGTTATGGTATGGGACATGAAGTTTAAATATCTAGTAATTAATAGTTGTTATGGATACTCGTGGACAATCTGTTTCGATCAGTGTCATGCCCCGATGTTTCCGCCATCGGTTGGGGTGTGACAAAAAACACTATAGTGGATGGTCGGATCATGGCTGAGAGTAAAAGATTTACATTCTTGCTCATCAGTGGCAGATATTCTTTCTTTTTCCTGGAAGCTATATATTTCTAAGAAGAAGAAAAAGGCAGTCAACTGTATAGTGATGGCCACATTATGGAACATATGGTCGAGCAGAAATGAGAAAGTATTCAAAGTCGTGCAGTTTTCAAATGCTATAATACTGGAATAAGTCAATGAGTGCACTATGTTGTGGATGAAAGTCATAGCCAAAATGGAGTATTTAATGGATAATTTAGTGACTGAAGAGTGATACACAAGTGGTGTGAATGTAAACGTACTTATCTAGTTCCTGGTTAGAGTTATGGTTTGAATACATAAATAGACCTTCGAGAGGAAGGACCCTTCGCACGAGGAACCCTTCGCACGAATGCTCATTAGTATAAATAGGAGTGTTTGTGTTCTCATTTGTAACATTTGAACTTTGGTAGCGAAGCTCTGCCAGTTTAGTTTCTCGGTTCTATAACATCAAATCATCAATGAAACCAGCGAGTATACATGATATCTTGTGTGTGTCAACATTCCTAATGGATTCCGCACATTACAGAGTGCTTATTTGAATCGGTCAGAGCATTTCAGGAGCGAAACGGTCCTCACAAATATATTATCTTTTATAATGGGCAATTTTTGTACGAGTCAAAAGGGGTCTGGTCGGGTCAGCCCACAAACACTTATTTTCTTCTCTTGAATTGTATAAATAGTTGTTTTTGTTAAATAGTTGAAAAATTATACTATTACAATGATGAAATAGTATTTGCAAACAAAACCATTTAGGAGGTTGTATGCATTATCAATACTATGATATATTTCAGGGTACTTTTGGCCTACTGACCCAGAAAACCATCTTCATTATGCATATCTTTTAAGTTAATCCGTTTATTATACTAGTGTTTCAATTACATTTGGATTTTTAACTCATATATGTTTACATGCTTGTTCTACATATCTACATGCTTTATCTGCATATCTGCTTACATTTGAACTTAGAGACTAACCTTTCCCATAAAACTATTAGTCAAATTGCAATGTAACATACATAGATCATTCAAGGTACATAAGTTTGAGGGCAAACACAAACATTAATCTAAGAAAGGCATAATTTTATAGCAAAATCTTTCTTGTTCTAACAGTTAGGAACCCGTTAATGTCGGGCTGTTGGGGTTCTCACTCCATAATCTTCAAGCCTCTCCATATATGACATCTTTACTTTTGTCAAGATTTTAACATGTTTGATCTTTAAGTTAGGACTAGCTCCATTAGTTCTTGATCCATGCCCCACCCCTTGGAATCTGACAACCTAGGTGTTCCTCTAGGACTGTGAACGGGAGTACTTCGATCAACCAGTTGGCCAAGTGTAAGAATTGATAGTGGCAATGCTAACATGGAATCCATTGAGTGGCGCCATCGGCACCATCGGTTTATTTGCTTCCGCTGGGCAATGAAGATACCATTCGGATCATACCCAGCTCTGATGTACTCGAATTATCGGGGTGTGAAAGGCGCCATCGGCACCATCGGTTATTCTTTTCGATCTTTGGTGGAATCCCACCACTAAAGATCAAGCTATTGACCGAGCTCATAGAATCGGTCAACCACCTCCACGAAACCCACACCTCTTTTAAGGTCGTCAACCACCACCTCCCGCTCACCACAACCTACCTCCGCCACCGCAATCCTCCCTCACCGCCTCCCGCACACCACTACCTACCTCCACCGCTCTCGACCACGGTCGCCGACCACCGCCCCTCTACCTAATCTTCAAACCCCATCAGGTACTTTTCACCATGATTTCCTTTTTTCATACTTCACAGCTTCTTCATTATGCTCGCAGATGAAGAGTGGTGGTGGAGGGTAATTGGATCAGGGGAAGATGAAAGATCTGGTTTCGATATGTGAGAGAGAGAGAGAAAATAGATTGTGACCTTATGTGATAAAGAGAGAAAAGAGATGTGATATAACTGTCATATATGACTGTTTGGTGGATTTACAAATATACCCCTCAATAATACACACATGTTTAAAGACATGTCCACTTTTGATTGGTTAATATTGGTTCCTACGGTTTTCGCAACTGGGGACGGTTTTCATTTGAACCGATCCCTATATATATATTAATATATTTTATATTTGTATGCCACCCATGATGAATCTAAGCTCATTATATTCATCGGGTCTTTTTACACTTCCATTTCATAACTTATGTCACAACTCACAAAGATTAAGTATTGTTGATACATGATGTCTGTTACGTCCGTCAATGTATTGAGTCATGTTTGTATGTCTAAAAAAACATAACTGGACCTTCGAGAGGAAGGACCCTTCGCACGAGGGCCCCTTCGCACGATGGACCCTTCACACGAGGGACCCTTTGCACGAAGGACCCTTCGCACACATGGTCATTAGTATTAGGAGTGTTTGTGTTCTCATTTGTAACCTTTGAACTTCGGTAGCGAAGCTTTGCCTGTTTGGTTTCTCGATTCTGTAACATCAAATCTTCATTGAAACCAGTGATTATATATGATATCTTGTGTGTGTCAACATTCCTAATGAATTCCGCACATTACATGTCACACCCTGGCTTTGCGGAAGCGTGGTTAATTTGGTGTGACTTCTTAATTCCATAGCTTAATCATAACAAGCTATATGAATTAAAAATATGCAAGATCATCCATTAACAATAAAATAGTAAAACATTGTCTTAACGGGTTAACACCCAACAACCATAACCTTGTCTAAACATTACAAATGCAAACTTAAAGTAAACATGGTTCAGGGACTGTGACTTGTCCAGGAAAGAGTCACAAGTCTCGAACCCTGGATGACCTCGGGCCTAATGCAGCGGAAAACAAGCCATACCGCGCCAGATCGTTAATTCCCTGAAATACATGTAAGTTGAAAAATCAACAATAATGTTGAGCGAGTTCATGCGAAAGTGCGTAAACAAACCTTTATCTTTATCAAAAACCTGGTATGTAGCAAATAAGGAAAAAGAGATCACCAATGGTTTGCAAGGCTATTGATATGTGTGAAATGCAAGTAGGGATGACTCAAACCTAGCGGATTTATGCGTCGGGCACTAAGTCACCCCGAGGTCCGTTATGCTGGACCTGGGGCTGGGCTCGCTACACCCAGATAGATCTACCGCTCCTGTCCCTCGGTCCTACTACGAGGATTAATGGCCTCAAGTTGTGCCTACCCACTCACATGATCTAAGTAGTAAACCTCCTTACGCTAACCATACCATGTATAAACATATTCATAATCATTGTAACATGTATTTCACCCCCGCAGTTTAGAAAACTGAAAACAGTTAAGAGAAAAGGGGGACATGAACTCACAGTCAGTGCGTAGCTAAATCAAGCACTCCAAATGTCCGAAAGCTGTGCAACGACCTACATGTGCTAATTCTATTAGACGGATGGTCGTGCTTTAGCTTTATAGTTTAAGTTTTCGGGAAACAGTTAGACAACTGTTCCTTGTATATATTTGGTAGTTAATTTCCTTCCCAAGGATGGGGGAATAAATACATGTGCGTTTATAATATTAAGTCTCACTTAATATATTTTATTTCTCATTCCAAAATATAATTATTTTTCTCAAAAATAATATATTTTCTCTTCGTATAATACTTTCCAAAATAATACGTTGACAAAATACGCATTTATGAATATTTCCGTATAAAGCGTAAGTTATGTTTTGGCGATTTAGTGGTAATAGTAATTACCGTTGTAACTTATATGTTTGTCGTATAGGCGTTGGTATTATTTTGGGTTCGACAAAGTTAGTAAATATTATTTTTACTCTAAAAATAATATTTATATATTTTCACAAAATAATCATAAACAGTGTTGTGAAAAATATATTTATCGAATAAATATTTATCACGTTTAGTTTTTGTGAAAACCCCACCTCCGAATATTTGTAAATAAAGTCATGGCGAAATATATTTGAAAATATGTCAACACTTGTAAATAATTCTAAGTGTTAGATTTTAGAAAATTTCGCCAGAGTTTCCCCTGTAACTGGAGGTGGCCACGCTTTTAAGCGTATCATTTTCTTTTACAAAATCATTTCAACACTTCTTTTAAATCAACCAATCAATTTCCGACACATTACACAAGTTTCAACACTTCAAACTTGTAGACTAGTATGTAAAATCGCATTATTACATGAACTTGTAATTTTTCCGAAAGTCGTAATGTAGATCACCTTATATTTAGTGGATCTATGTATAAAATAATTTAGTCTTGTAAAAACCCCGTTTTTGGAACAAATCATTCTTTACAACTTCCCGACAACTTTTGTAAAAATTGTTATTTTGTCGGATCTTTTGTTTCACAAGTTTCTATACCCTCGTAGTTTAAAAATCATCTTTGTTAGCATGTTATCCAACTTATATAAAACATGATTTTCTCAACACTTGGTTCTACGAATGTACCACTTGTACATACGTAGATCGGCTCGTTTTAAATACTATTTTTCATGTCAAAACACTTTTACACAAGTTCATGTTTCCCGTGTGGTGGAGTTTCACCTTTTAACCCTCGTACCGCTAGAAACAAGCTTATGTTAAGATACATGATCTTAACAAAGTCGGGTTAAACGATGATAAGAGCCACCACATCGTAGATCGGGCCTCAATAACCAACATATTCGAATACTACAACTTTTACACGCGTTATATGCTTTTAACCAACAATATTCGAGTTTTAGTAGACTTTTTAGATTCAAAAGATGGGTTACCGACTTTTAACCGTTAAAAAGCCTTTTAACCACTTTAGATACGATCAAGAGCGAGTTTTAAATGTTATACCTCTAGCTCGGGGCTAGGGAAGAATCTAGTCGAAAATGGCGTGGATAAAAGCAAATGAACGTGGTCCTTCAACTTCCGCTTGCTTCAAGCTTCCTCGTACGTGATCCCCGACACTTGTGTGAGCTTGGAATGGCAAGACAAGAACTCGACAATGGATGTGTGGGTGTGGGTAGTCTCGGCCGAGAGGGAGAGAGCAAGAGGGAGAGAGAGTTGAGTGAAATGTGTGTGTAAATCTTGTGTGTTATGTGGTGATTTTATAGACAAAAATTTTGATTATCGTCCATCGGTTACAATGTCGTCTAGATATCCACGAAGCCAAATATAATATCAAAAAGGTGTACTCTTGTGTCACATCATAGTGACCGATCCCATTAGGGGGGGGGGTATCCGGTTGGGTCTTGATCGTTCAGTTAGTGCTCAGTTACATAAAGTAGGTTACTTTTAGAGGTTAACCCCGTTAGTTGTTTGATGCGTTTTAAAGCGGGTGTTAGGGTAATCAGGGACCCTAACTGGCTCAGAAAAATACCAATAATATTTATGGCAATATTTTTATGTTCCGGGTATTGTCCGGTTGTTCGGTCGGATAGTAATCCGTTAAAGTGCTTAAGTAATCCTTTAAGCGTTGTAAATAACATTTTTAGCGACACAATTTATTCTGCAAAGCGTCAGGAATATTTTCTCATGTTTTGGCACTTTATTAATTAGCTAGAAGCTAGTATGTTGATAAAAGTGCTGTGTTTCGTGCTTAGAGTACGTTTTAGGCACATCCAATCTCTATATCTTATTCCTAGAGACGTAGTTATACAACCCTTGTATCCCTACACACACTATGGGTGTAGTAAAATATTTCTGGCTCGTACAGGCCTTTAGAGGCAGTGTTTGCCTGATGCTGGCTATATCAGCATGTTCAATAGGTTATCCATTCAAATGCTACTATGCTTTTGTGCATCATGTTTGTCACTAGAGTTCAGTAAGTAAATAATGTAGTGACGGAAAAATCAAAGTATGATGCAGATATGTACAAGTATCAGCAATCAAGTAGCAGTTTATCAGAAATCTCAGTTAAGCACAGTAATTAGGCAACAATTAATAGCTAATTAAGTCGTACGGATACCTGGTTTAGTGAGGGTTGTCACATTCTCCCCCCGTTAAATAAATTTCGTCCCGAAATTTTAAATTCTGCTTGTAGAAGCAGGGTTCTCAGGAAATAAGTGGGGGTATTTCTCCTTCATTCGGTCTTCACGCTCCCAGGTGAATTCAGGACCATGTCTAGCATTCCAGCGAACTTTGACGAGCTTGACACTGCTCCGGCGGGTCTTGTTAACTTTCCAATCCGTGACCTCGACAGGTTCTTCAACGAAGTGGAGCGTGTCGTCAATATGAATTTCGTCGGTAGGAATGGCAACGTTAACTTGAGTTGGACTTCTCTTCAGATTGGATACATGAAATGTATCGTGAACATTATTCAGTTCGGCAGGTAGATCCAACTTGTATGCTACGGTCCCAATTCTTTCCAAAACTTTGAAAGGACCAATGTAGCGCGGATTCAACTTCCCACGCTTCCCAAAGCGTGCCACACCCTTCCAGGGTGATACCTTCAACAAAACCATATCCCCAACCTCAAACTCCTGAGGTTTCCTTTTCAGATCTGCGTAGGTCTTCTGACGGTCACGAGCCGCACTAATGCGATCTCGGATTTGCGCGATCTTATCTGTAGTTTCCTGAACTACATCGGGACCTACCAATTGTCTATCACCTGCGTCAGACCAACAGAGCGGCGACCTGTACTTGCGCCCATATAAAGCTTCGAATGGCGCGGCACCAGTACTGGTGTGGTAGCTGTTGTTGTATGAAAATTCAACCAGGGGTAAATGCTTATCCCAGCTACCGCCTAAATCCATAACACATGCTCTCAGCATGTCCTCCAATGTCTGAATCGTCCGCTCACTTTGACCGTCGGTCTGCGGGTGAAAAGCTGTGCTCATATTCAGCTTTGAGCCAAAAGCTTCCTGGAAGGATTGCCATATCCTCGATACGAACCTCCCGTCTCTATCAGAAATAATCGAGAGAGGTACTCCATGGCGTGTAACAATCTCTCTCATGTAGATTTCAGCCAATTTGCTTGTATGATCCTTCTCGCGGATAGGTAAGAAGTGTGCTGACTTTGTTAAGCGATCCACTATCACCCAGATAGTGTCATGGCCTTTTGGCGTTCTTGGCAACTTCGTAATAAAATCCATGGAGATTTCTTCCCACTTCCACTGGGGAATTTTCGGTTGCTGCAGAAGTCCCGAAGGCTTCTGGTATTCCGCCTTAACTTTGGCGCAAGTTAAGCATTTGCTCACGTATATAGCAACATCGCCCTTCATCCTAGGCCACCAGAAATAATCTTTAAGATCCTGGTACATCTTATCCGCTCCAGGGTGGATAGAGTACCGCGACTTGTGAGCTTCATCAAAGATAATCTCTCTTAAACCACCAAACAGAGGAACCCAAATCCTTTTCTCAAAACACAACGTTCCTTCCCTGTTTGGCACCAATATCTTCTCCATCCCACGGAGATATTCTTCCTCAAGGTTTCCCTCCTTGAGAGCTTCCTTCTGTGCTGCACGAACGCGTGAGGAAAAGTCGGTTTGAATTATCATTTCCATAGCCCTAACCCTTATGGGCTTGATTCTCTCTTTACGACTTAGGGCATCAGCGACCACATTCGCCTTCCCTGGATGATACTTGATCTCGCAGTCGTAATCGTTCAACAACTCGACCCATCGCCTGTGCCTCATATTCAACTCCTTCTGATTGAATATATGCTGGAGGCTCTTGTGATCTGTGAAGATTGTGCACTTTGTACCGTAAAGGTAGTGTCTCCAGATCTTTAAGGCAAAAACCACTGCGCCTAGCTCCAAATCATGCGTGGTATAGTTCTTTTCGTGCACTTTCAGTTGGCGTGATGCGTAGGCGATAACCTTTTGAGGTTGCATCAACACACAACCCAATCCTTGACGCGATGCGTCGCAGTATACCACGAAATCGTCAGTGCCTTCCGGTAGAGCTAAGATTGGCGCGTTGCAAAGCTTATCTTTCAGTATCTGAACCGCTTCATCCTGTTTGATTCCCCAATCAAAATTCTTATCCTTTTGCGTGAGGAGTGTCAATGGTTGAGCGATCTTTGAAAAGTTCTCGATGAACCTTCGATAATAGCCAGCCAAACCCAAGAATTGCCGAATCTCAGTTGGCGTCTGTGGCGTTTCCCAATCTTTGATCGCCTCGATCTTGGTGGGATCTACGTGGATTCCATCTCCATTCACCACGTGCCCAAGGAATTGCACTTCTCTTAGCCAAAACTCACACTTAGAGAACTTGGCGTACAACTGTTCCTTCTTCAGCAACTCTAGAATAGCTCTAAGATGTTGCTCGTGCTCAGCCTTCGTCTTTGAATAAGTCAAGATGTTGTCGATGAATACAATCACGAACTTATCCAGGTATGGCTTACAAACTCGGTTCATCAAGTCCATGAACACAGCAGGTGCGTTTGTCAACCCAAACGGCATAACGAGGAACTCGTAGTGTCCATATCGAGTTCTGAAGGCTGTCTTCGGAATACTCTCTTCCTGTATCCGTAGTTGATGGTATCCAGATCGAAGATCGATCTTTGAATAGAAACTTGAACCTTGAAGCTGGTCGAATAGGTCATCGATTCCTGGCAAAGGATACCTATTCTTGATCGTCAGCTTGTTCAATTCTCTGTAGTCAATGCACATACGGAAACTACCGTCCTTCTTCTTCACAAACAAAACTGGAGCTCCCCAAGGTGAGAAGCTTGGTCGGATAAAACCCTTGTCTAACAACTCTTGAAGTTGTGTCGACAGCTCTTGCATCTCAGACGGAGCAAGTCTGTAGGGTGCCTTAGCCACAGGCGCGGCGCCTGGAACTAAGTCGATGCGAAACTCCACTTGCCTTTGAGGCGGCAAGCCAGGCAAGTCTTCTGGAAAGACTTCTGGGTATTCCCTCACGACAGGGATGTCTTCGATCTTCGGCCCAACAGCCTTTTTATCCATAATGTGTGCCAGAAAAGCAACACATCCTTTCTACAAACACTTCCTTGCTTTCAGGCAGCTAATCATCCTTAACGGCGTCTCACGCTTCTCCCCATGAACAACAATGGTCTCACCATCACCGGTCGGGATACGAATAATCTTCTCGTGACAAACTATCTCCGCTTTGTTACTCGATAACCAATCCATCCCTACTACTACGTCGAAGCTTTCCAACTGGACTGGTAGTAGATCGAGAGCAAACTCACGCTCTCCCAACTCGATTACGCAACCTCGAGTCGCCTCGTTAGTTTCTACTAACTTCCCATTCGCCAATTCAATTGAGTATCTAATTTACTAGCAGTTAAACCAAGCATATTCTTAAATTCTAATGATACGAAGCTATAATCGGCACCAGTTTCACACAAGATAGATGCGGAAGTTTTAGTTGTTAAAGAACGTACCAGTAATCATGCCTGGATCCTTGCATGCTTCACAAACTCCGATGCTGGGCGTTCTCTCACGGTCTCGTTTCAACTCCGGGCATTCTCTCTTAAGATGTCCAATGTCCCCACAATGGAAGCATCCTAGCATTCGGCCATTTCCTTTCCTGCTTCCACCTTGAGCGTTGTTACGGTTTTCTCCTTGTTTGGGACTCTTCATCCCACAACCATCCTTGTTATGCCTTTTCCTCCCGCACCTAGGCTTTCGACATCCACATTCATGGTGATATTTGCACCCAGCACGTCTTGCTTTAGTTTCTAAGCAAATCTTATCATTGGCCTGTCTGTTGTTAGGGCAATCTTTCTTGAAATGCCCTTTGTCTCCGCAGTCAAAACAACCTCGAATAGATCTTTGTTCATCATTATTTGTTCGGGTATCTTCGGTAAGCTTCCTTTTGTTCTTTCCAGATGACTCTACCTGAGTCCCCCTATCAGGGTTTGCAAGTTTTTCTAGTCTAATGGCTTCCATAACGAGTGCCAAACCCATCTTGCTTGCAGCAATAGTTGTTGGTGGCGTAGATGCTGTCATTAAGCTCATGACTTCTGGTGCCAGTTCCCAAATGAACTGTCCCAATTTCCTCATTTCTGGTTCCGCTAAGTGGGGAATAACTCGTGCCAAGTCATGAAGTCTTTGCATGTATCCCAACATTTTTGGGCCTTCCATCATCAGGCTCTGGAATTCCCCTTTCAACTTCTGGGTTTCCTCTTTGGAGCAATACTTCTCATGCATCATTCCCTTCAGTTCATCCCATGATAATGCATATGCTGCGGTTTTGCCCTTCATTTGAACCTGAAGGTACCACCATAGTCGAGCTCCATCTTGAAACAACCCAGAAACGTATAGGACTTGTTGTTCTGGCGTACAACCACTCATTCGAAAGATGGAATCCATACTTTCAATCCATTTCACAAAAGCTATGGCACCTCCAGTGCCGTCGAACTTCGGAGGCTTGTAGTAGAGGAAGTGCCAGTAGGGACAACCGTTATTTTCCGAGGTACCTCCGTTGCGCTCGGAGTGATGGGCCTCGTATTGTGCGATGACTGCAGCAATGATTTCCTGAAGTTCCGCCTCGTTGGTGGGTATGCGCATTTCGCGTCTTGGTGGCATCTTCTAAAAGATGTTTCACATAGGTTAGGTCGTAGCAGGTAAAATGTACGTATGTATTCAACAATATCAGCACATAACATCTCATGCTATCAATAAATCAGCCACATAACATCTCATGTCATAGAATATAAACCATAGATCAAACATCACAAGTGATGAGAATACTACGATTGCATTACCACAAATCGAGACCACAATGTAAAGCTTATATGTACATAACTGTATCATACAACAGTAATGACTTAGTAGGGGACGACCCTAGGCAAGTCGTGCGATTTCTGGACATGTTAAGGAATCTCGGGTCTCTCCATTTTCAAATTCCAGAACTCCACCTTAGGCTTCTGAATTCCAGTCCTAGAACAACATTTCTTCTCTATCATTTCCTTGAGCTCGTCCCAGCTCAGTGCATAAGTAGCATCCGTGCTAAGGGCCTGAACATGATGGTCCCACCATGAGAGTGTGTCGTCTAGTAATGACCTTGAGGTAAAGGTATCACTCCATTTGGGGCGAACAGTTTGTCTTTCTTAGAATGGAGTCAATCTTTTCGGGCCAACAAACAAATGCAATGGCGCTTTCTGTTTCGTCGAAGTTCAAAGGCTTGCAGTTTAGGAACTGCTTATAGGTGCGGTCAGCTAGGGATTATTTCCAATAGTGCCATTGCCGTGCTAAAAGCGGAGAGCTTCATGTCGTGCAATTGCCTGTGAGTTGCGTTATTGCAGCTCGGCTCCTATCCTTGGCAACATACTGGTGTTTGTGTCATGCCTGGGTGGCATTCTCTTCTGCCGGAATGGCATGAAGTGGGTTAGACAACTTTCCAATTGTCTATGAGATACATAGCACCGTAAGCCATCATGTACTCACCCAATTTTACACATAAATATACTCAATGTATGGGTGGGGAAATAAATTTTCTGAGCCTCCACATAGGCTTGCCAATTTGGCTTGTTGTTTGAAATAGAATGAACTCGAGGCTTCATCGCCTTGGTCATTCGTGTTCGAGTTATTTCCTGCTACATTGGTTGTCATAAGCTTGACCCGCAGAGTCAACCAGGATTTCTGTGCACTACAAGTCGTTATTACGTGGGCCCCCGTAATAATAAATTGTCTTGCATAGTTACCCCAAATTTTCTCTCGTCCAAGCAGATGATCAATCAAGGAGTAACAGCAGGTGCATTGGCATGAACAGGGTCATGCTCCAATGCGGTGTTTAGGAGCAACGCCTGGCTCAGGGGCCATGGCTGGCTCCGGATCAACAAATTCCATCTCAAAATCAGCTGGATTAACCATCACAGGGGGTTACAGGATCCTCCAAGGGCTGGTCTAAGTGTATGAACTCAAGGTCATGGTCTGGATCAACACCAGGTGGAAGAACAAGATCACCCTCAATACTGTGATCAAACTCAAGCTGTGTGCGGGAACCGGTGCAACTGATGATGCCGTATCAGGGTCGGCGTCGAGTGAATGGTGCTGCACTCCCTATATGTGCGAAAATGCGGATGTCAGAAATTCAAATGAGTCTGGGACAGGGGAATGGGCATAAGTTTCCCCTGCAGGAGCGTCCGCAAGCAGTAGGTTAATTCCAGCAGCAATAGGGCCTCGCCCTCAAATGGGTCCTCTTTCTAGTAGATCGTTATCGTCGTCAGAGGCCACGTCAGGGGGGCATATCAACAATAGGGTAAGCGGCAAGGGGCACAGGAACAGGGATCACCGCGAAGGGTAAATTCCCAACAAGATGGCCATCAGTAGGCTCTACTACGACATTCAGGCGGCGCAAAAAGGGCTGAGAGTCGTCATCGTCTGTGCTGGTAGTATCGGGAACGTACACCTCGTGCTCCGATGAAACTATGTCGTCTAATACTATGGCCATGGGATTCGTAGTGTCCATCTTTCTAGTACATGGTGAAGGCATGCCGTGTGTAACACAAACACACATACGTATAATAATCAATCATATATTCATATAAACATGTGAGTCAACAATAAAAAATCAAATAATTCTCCTAGTCCCACTAGCCTCCCAGTCTCCTAGACTGACATTCCTAGTCCCACTAGCCAAATTCCTCCCAGTCTCTAAGACTGCTCTATCATCCACCTCGACCTCTTAGATCGAGCCTCGGCCTCCAAGACCGAGCCTCAGCCTCCAAGACTGAGCCTAAAACAACAAACATCTACCTCGATCTCTAAGATCGAGCCTCAGCCTCCAAGACCGAGCCTCAGCCTCCAAGACTGAGCCTAACATAAATAACATCTACCTCGATCTCTAAGATCGAGCCTCGGCCTCCAAGACCGAGCCTCAGTCTTCAGGACTGAGCCTAATAATGAATAAATGAAATGTGCTCAACATTTGTTTGTAAAAACGTTTTGGATCTGGACTTAAGTGGTATGCAGTAAAAATGTTTTCGTGAGAGCCCTAGTGATCATAGTCTAGACTCGAGAAGGAATCCTAGTTCGCTATGATCAGAGCTCTGATACCAAGCTGTCACACCCTTGCTTTGCGGAAGCGTGGTTAATTTGGTGTGACTTCTTAATACCATAGCTTAATCATAACAAGCTATATGAATTAAAAATATGCAAGATCATCCATTAACAATAAAATAGTAAAACATTGTCTTAACGGGTTAACACCCAACAACCATAACCTTGTCTAAACATTACAAATGCAAACTTAAAGTAAACATGGTTCAGGGACTGTGACTTGTCTAGGAAAGAGTCACAAGTCTCGAACCCTGGATGACCTCGGGCCTAATGCAGCGGAAAACAAGCCATACCGCGCCAGATCGTTAATTCCCTGAAATACATGTAAGTTGAAAAATCAACAATAATGTTGAGCGAGTTCATGCGAAAGTGCGTAAACAAACCTTTATCTTTATCAAAAACCTGGTATGTAGCAAATAAGGAAAAAGAGATCACCAATGGTTTGCAAGGCCATTGATATGTGTGAAATGCAAGTAGGGATGACTCAAACCTAGCGGATTTATGCGTCGGGCACTAAGTCACCCCGAGGTCCGTTATGCTGGACCTGGGGCTGGGCTCGCTACACCCAGATAGATCTACCGCTCCTGTCCCTCGGTCCTACTACGAGGATTAATGGCCTCAAGTTGTGCCTACCCACTCACATGATCTAAGTAGTAAACCTCCTTACGCTAACCATACGATGTATAAACATATTCATAATCATTGTAACATGTATTTCACCCCCGCAGTTTAGAAAACTGAAAACAGTTAAGAGAAAAGGGGGACATGAACTCACAGTCAGTGCGTAGCTAAATCAAGCACTCCAAATGTCCGAAAGCTGTGCAACGACCTACATGTGCTAATTCTATTAGACGGATGGCCGTGCTTTAGCTTTATAGTTTAAGTTTTCGGGAAACAGTTAGACAACTGTTCCTTGTATATATTTGGTAGTTAATTTCCTTCCCATGGATGGGGGAATAAATACATGTGCGTTTATAATATTAAGTCCCACTTAATATATTTTATTTCTCATTCCAAAATATAATTATTTTTCTCAAAAATAATATATTTTCTCTTCGTATAATACTTTCCAAAATAATACGTTGACAAAATACGCATTTATGAATATTTCCGTATAAAGCGTAAGTTACGTTTTGGCGATTTAGTGGTAATAGTAATTACCGTTGTAACTTATATGTTTGTCGTATAGGCGTTGGTATTATTTTGGGTTCGACAAAGTTAGTAAATATTATTTTTACTCTAAAAATAATATTTATATATTTTCACAAAATAATCATAAACAGTGTTGTGAAAAATATATTTATCGAATAAATATTTATCACGTTTAGTTTTTGTGAAAACCCCACCTCCGAATATTTGTAAATAAAGTCATGGCGAAATATATTTGAAAATATGTCAAAAGTAGTCTAACACTTGTAAATAATTCTAAGTGTTAGATTTTAGAAAATTTCGCCAGAGTTTCCCCTGTAACTGGAGGTGGCCACGCTTTTAAGCGTATCATTTTCTTTTACAAAATCATTTCAACACTTCTTTTAAATCAACCAATCAATTTCCGACACATTACACAAGTTTCAACACTTCAAACTTGTAGACTAGTATGTAAAATCTCATTATTACATGAACTTGTAATTTTTCCGAAAGTCGTAATGTAGATCACCTTATATTTAGTGGATTTATGTATAAAATAATTTAGTCTTGTAAAAACCCCGTTTTTGGAACAAATCATTCTTTACAACTTCCCGACAACTTTTGTAAAAATTGTTATTTTGTCGGATCTTTTGTTTCACAAGTTTCTATACCCTCGTAGTTTAAAAATCATCTTTGTTAGCATGTTATCCAACTTATATAAAACATGATTTTCTCAACACTTGGTTCTACGAATGTACCACTTGTACATACGTAGATCGGCTCGTTTTAAATACTATTTTTCATGTCAAAACACTTTTACACAAGTTCATGTTTCCCGTGTGGTGGAGTTTCACCTTTTAACCCTCGTACCGCTAGAAACAAGCTTATGTTAAGATACATGATCTTAACAAAGTCGGGTTAAACGATGATAAGAGCCACCACATCGTAGATCGGGCCTCAATAACCAACATATTCTAATACTACAACTTTTACACGCGTTATATGCTTTTAACCAACAATATTCGAGTTTTAGTAGACTTTTTAGATTCAAAAGATGGGTTACCGACTTTTAACCGTTAAAAATCCTTTTAACCACTTTAGATACGATCAAGAGCGAGTTTTAAATGTTATACCTCTAGCTCGGGGCTAGGGAAGAATCTAGTCGAAAATGGCGTGGATAAAAGCAAATGAACGTGGTCCTTCAACTTCCGCTTGCTTCAAGCTTCCTCGTACGTGATCCCCGACACTTGTGTGAGCTTGGAATGGCAAGACAAGAACTCGACAATGGATGTGTGGGTGTGGGTAGTCTCGGCCGAGAGGGAGAGAGCAAGAGGGAGAGAGAGTTGAGTGAAATGTGTGTGTAAATCTTGTGTGTTATGTGGTGATTTTATAGACAAAAATTTTGATTATCGTCCATCGGTTACAATGTCGTCTAGATATCCACGAAGCCAAATATAATATCAAAAAGGTGTACTCTTGTGTCACATCATAGTGACCGATCCCATTAGGGGGGGGGGTATCCGGTTGGGTCTTGATCGTTCAGTTAGTGCTCAGTTACATAAAGTAGGTTACTTTTAGAGGTTAACCCCGTTAGTTGTTTGATGCGTTTTAAAGCGGGTGTTAGGGTAATCAGGGACCCTAACTGGCTCCGAAAAATACCAATAATATTTATGGCAATATTATTATGTTTCGGGTATTGTCCGGTTGTTCGGTCGGATAGTAATCCGTTAAAGTGCTTAAGTAATCCTTTAAGCGTTGTAAATAACATTTTTAGCGACACAATTTATTCTGCAAAGCGTCAGGAATATTTTCTCATGTTTTGGCACTTTATTAATTAGCTAGAAGCTAGTATGTTGATAAAAGTGCTGTGTTTCGTGCTTAGAGTACGTTTTAGGCACATCCAATCTCTATATCTTATTCCTAGAGACGTAGTTATACAACCCTTGTATCCCTACACACACTATGGGTGTAGTAAAATATTTCTGGCTCGTACAGGCCTTTAGAGGCAGTGTTTGCCTGATGCTGGCTATATCAGCATGTTTAATAGGTTATCCATTCAAATGCTACTGTGCTTTTGTGCATCATGTTTGTCACTAGAGTTCAGTAAGTAAATAATGTAGTGACGGAAAAATCAAAGTATGATGCAGATATGTACAAGTATCAGCAATCAAGTAGCAGTTTATCAGAAATCTCAGTTAAGCACAGTAATTAGGCAACAATTAATAGCTAATTAAGTCGTACGGATACCTGGTTTAGTGAGGGTTGTCACATTACAGAGTGCTTATTTGAATCGGCCGGAGCATTTTTAGGAGCGAAACGCTCACAAGTGGTATTAGAGCATAAAGTTTGTAAAATACAAAAAGATTTTGTGAGTTTTGACAGGAAACTGATAGATAGAGGGAGCAGAACAGGAAGTTGACTGAAAGGGGGAGCTAGGTAGAACGTTGATAAGAAGAAATAAAGCTCAAGTTAAGGAGGCGATTGTTGAGCTGATATGTCAAAAGAAGATTGTTAAATCCAAGGGAGATTGTTGATATACAAAAATGTTAAAGTTATAAACATTTTGAATAAAGTGAAGCATGACTACGAAAACATCCAAATGTCACACCCTGACTTTTGCGGAAGCGTATGATGTGTGACTGGTTTAATATCATTGCATTTAATCGTAATAAATAACTACATGATCAAAACGATGTTCATCCATTCATAAAATTTAAGTATCACAAACATTGTTTATTCAAGTTTTTAAAACACAACCTTCGACTAGGTTACATACCAACAAAAGTGGATGACATCTAAACTTCTAGTTACGACACCTGCGTCCAAGATCCATCCTGTTACCTGAAATACATGTAATTTTGGAAAACATCAACAAAAAGTTGAGCGAGTTCATGCGTTTTGTTTGTATAATGTAATTCTTGTAAATCTTTGATAGACTCCTTTGTAAACAGGTATGAAAAGCGTGTATGAACATGAATGTTTTACAAGAACTTTAAGGCATGTAAGGACATAGGGAGCACTCGTTATGGCTCATAGGGAGCACTCGTAATGGCTCATAGGGAGCACTCGTAATGGCTCATAGGGAGCACTCGTAATGGCTCATACCCTTGTCGATTTTCCTCGACTGTGTCGATTAACCTCGACTGTGTCAATTTACCTTGACTGTGACGATTACCCTCGACTGGGACTCCAAAGCACTACTAGGTACTAGTTGTGACCATGAGTGGGGTTCGGCCGTACCCGTTAGATCTAACCCTCGTCCCTAATTAATGAATGTTTTTAATGGCTTGGTACTAGTTTTCACCAAGACTTTATGGCATTTTTATCATTTCTTGGTACTAGTTTTCACCAAGAATTTATGGCATCTTTAACACTGCTTGGTACTAGTCTTCACCAAGAGTTTATGGCATTTTTAGTATTAAGTCTATGCTCACATGATCTAGTATTTCATATGCATTTCATACCGTTTAAGTATTTGTACATGTATTTCACCCCCGAGAGTTATAAAACCAAAAACAGTTAAAGAAAAGGGGGAGCATGAACTCACTGTTTTGCGTCTTCAGTTCTCGTAACTCAAATCTCGTCAGCAAACACGACTAACCTACAATGTGCTAGGGTCTATTAGACGAGCGGGCCGTGCCGTGCCTTGCCTTAGTATTCATGTTTTGAGTTACGTTTCTTTTATATCTTTACATCATCCTGAGTTATAATACTTTTCAAGTATTTGTTTTCGTGTTTCCTTCCCAAGGATGGGAGTATTTCATACATGTATTCTCGTATTCTTGTATTTGTAGTTTCCAAAATAATATATTTTCACTTAGAAAATAGATGTAGACTTGTTTTGTCCAAAAATAATGTATCGTCAAGAAAATATATATTTTTATCTCCAAAAATAATATATTTTCTAAATATTCTAAGAAAATATATTTTTACTTCCAAAAGTAATATATTTCCTCTTTGTCGAAAATATGATATACTTTGTAAATCATATTTTCACTTCTTTCGTTTCCAAAATAATATTTACCAAAAATATATTGTAACGGCACTTCTCTGGAATATTTCATAAGTTACGTTATTGCGTTCGGTTTCACAATATCAAGTGTGTAACTTATATATTTCATTCCATGTAATTTTTGGTATTATTTTGGTGTTGTAAATTCTTGGTATTTGTGAGTTATATTATTTTCCCTAAAATAATATAACTATTTCACATAATCACACACAATGTCTTTAATGTAAATATATATTCTAAATACATATTTACCCATTTTTATTTGCAAAAACCAACCTCCAATGCTTGTATTTTTGTTACAAAAATCTATGGCAATGTTTATATGGAAAATCGTAGTTAAAAATACACTTATAAACACTTGTTTAGAAAATATTTTCTAAGTGTTGGTATTTTTAGAAAATTTTGCCATAGTTTTCTTTGTAAATGGAGGTGTCCATGCTATTTAGCATATCATTTTCTTTTGTAAAAATTATCACCAACCATCAACAAATCATTCAACACTTATCATATGTCAAAAATATGAAATTTACACTATGTCATGAACTTGAAACCTTGTAAAAATTTGTAGTAACTTACTAGTGTACTTAGTAAGTTTAGTTACCCTTTAAAGTGTGGTTATTTATTCAAAAATATCATTCTTGAAGAATTTAGATCTTCACAACTTGTATGAAGATTTTCTAAAAATATTTCTTCTTGTATTTTTCTTGTTAACAATATGTTTCTAGATTTTATTTAACACTTAAAACATGTTTATTTCAAGTTCATGCTTAACATAAAGGATGATCATTACAAATTTCTCAAGATCTATCCTTACACTTGCTAGATCATGTGTTTAATCATCATCTAGCAAGCTTCATATGGTCGTCTACACCACAATCACAAGAAATCATCAAACAAACTCAATACATACACTAGAACAACTTGATCTTCATGTTTTAGAGCTTTATGTTCATGTTTATGCTTATGTTTCTTTATGATCTTTAGTTTACCAAGTTACTTCATATTTTAACCACTAAAATTGTGAGTAAAAACAATATCAATGGAACTTACTACTAGCACTATGGCTAGGGAAGAACAAGATGCAAGACGATGAAGAAAAGGAGTGGTTAATAGCTCTCTAAGAAGGTCCTTCAAGTTTCCTTGCTTCCAACCTTCCTAAGTATGCTTGAATCACCTTAAAGGCACCCTAGATTATATGGAAAGGAGTTGAAAAGTGAAGGGTGAAAGAGGGGTGTTTGGGCCGTAGCCATGGAGAAGAGAAGAAGGGGTTATGGAGTTGGAAGATGATGAAATAGTTTGTGTTATGGTATGATGGTTATATAAAACATTCTTCCAACATTCCTTTATCTTTTGGTCCTTATGCCCCATATTCATCCAACATATCACTTAAAATATTCAAATAAAATCAAAGGAATGGGGCCCACTAGTAACCGGTTATGGGGGGGGGGGGTAGCTAGTTAGGTTACAATTCCAAGTTACATCTTCTAGTTACAAGTTAAGTGTTATGTTTAGTGTTTAGTTGTGTTATAGTGTTTTAAGTAATAATATGGTGTTTGGTGACCATAACTAGCTTCGATATACTAAAACAATGCTTTTGGTAATATTTTAGTGTTCCGGGTAATGTCCGGTTGTTCGGTTAGATACCGATTCGTTAAAGTGCTTAGTTATACCGTATAGTGTCCTTTATGTGACTTTTTGTGTCACTTTTAATTCCCGTCACTTACGAAAGCATACAGGACCATTTTACCATATTTTTGCTTGTAATAATCTTGTTAAATGCTGAATTTTTGCTGATTTGTGCAGAATTCTGCGCTTTATGTGGGTTTTAGGCACTTTCCGGCACTTTGTCTATCACTTAGGCATGCAGTTTTGTGATCCTTACTTCCCTACACACTATACTAGTGTAATACGTCATCTCTAGCTCATACAGGGCCTCAAAATATTGTCTGTCTATGTACTGAACTTCGTCAGCATTTTTTTTGTTTGTCTTGTAATGGTGCCAATTCTGTTCTTGTGTATCATCTGAACTATCTCGTGTTGCATGTAGCAACGAATAAAGTCTTGTATCATGAAATGCCATTGTATGCATATTACAGTAATCAAAAATTCATTTGTCTTGTAAACTAGATCATGCACAATTATTACAGTACAAATTACTGTTTAATTAGTGTACAGAATGTACGGAAAAATGACGGTTGTCACACCAAAGGGGAGATTGTTGATACACGATGTCTGTTGCCTCCGTTAATGTATTGAGTTATGTGTGTATGTATAAAAATACATAACTGGACCTTCGAGAGAAAGGGCCTTTGAGAGGAAGGGACCTTCGAGAGGAAGGACCCTTCGCACGAATGGCCATTAGTATAAATAGGAGTGTTTGTGTTCTCATTTGTAACCTTTGAACTTTGGTAGTGAAGCTCTGCCAGTTTAGTTTCTCGGTTCTGTAACATCAAATCATCAATGAAACCAGTGATTATATATGACATATTGTGTCTGCCAACATTCCTAATGGATTCTACACATTACCGAGTGCTTATTTGAATCGGCCAGAGCATTTGTAGGAGTGAAACGGTCCTCACAAGTATATTATCTTTTATAATGGGCAATTTTTGTACCAGTCAAAAGGGGTCAGGTCGGGTCAGCCCACAAACACTTATTTTCTTCTCTTGAATTGTATAAATAGTTGTTTTTATTAAATAGTTGAAAAATTATGCTATTACAATGATGAAATAGTATTTGCAAACAAAACAATTTAGGAGGTTGTATGCATTATCAATACTACTAGTATATATTTCAGGGTAATTTTGGCCTAATGACCCAAAAAACCATCTTCATTATGCATATCTTTTAAGTTAATCTATTTATTACACTAGTGTTTCAATTACATTTGGATTTTTAACTGATATTTGTTTACATGCTTGTTCTGCATATCTACATGCTTATTCTGCATATATGTTTACATTTGAACTTAGAGACCAACCTTTCCCATACAATTATTAGTCAAATTGCAATGTAACATACATAGATCATTCAAGGTACATAAGTTTGAGGGAAAACACAAACATTAATCTAAGAAAGGCATAATGTTATAAAAAAATCTTTCTTGTTCTAGCGGTTAGGAACCAGTTAATGTCGGGCTGTTGGGCTTCTCACTCCATAAGCTTCAAGCCTCTCCATATATGACATCTTTGCTTTTGTCAAGATTTTAACATGTTTGATCTTTAAGTTAGGACTAGAGTTCCCATTTTCCTCAATTAGTTCTTGATCCATGCCCCACCCCTTGGAATCCGACAACCTAGGCGTTCTTCTAGGACTGTGAACGGGAGTACTTCGATCAATCAGTTGGCCAAGTGTAAGTATTGATAGTGGCGATGCTAACATGAAATCCATTGAGTGGTTCTTCTTGATCATCCCCAATGATGGATTTTGTGCCACTTCATCTGCCTTGAGTACATCTTCTATTAACTTCAAAACTGTGTTTGTTAGACTCTCCAACACTCTTGAAAAGCTCTCTAGTATAGACTGACCTATATCCTACAAATTTCACATAATATAGAGTTACCATCATTTAACAAGAGGGAAGTAAATGAGCAGAGCCGCTCTTGAGCTACTCTAGGTATGCTTAGTAAAAGCTCAAGCTTGATTCAAGTTGACCTTAAGCGAACTCTTGAGTCTTGCCAGAGCTTTATATACCAAGCTTGGCTATGCTCGCAAAAGCCTAAACTAGCAAATTATTTGTAAATATATTACTTGTTACATAGTATAATAAATATATGTGACATAATAAAAACAATCATACAAATAATTATGATAAAAATAACAAAATAATAATCATGCTATATATATAAAATCATAATAAATATATAAAAGTAATAATTGCTTATAATTATTAATAAAATATTTAACTAACTAATAAATAATAAACAAACCGAGCCCAAGATTGAATAATATTTCACGAGGCGAGCCGAGCTTTGGATATAGAGCTTAAATGAACTAAGCTTAAGCTTGAGTTTTGTTAAGCTAAACGAGCTTGAGTTTGGCTCCGCTTGTTTATTTATTAAAGAAAAACAGTAAGATTTCGTGACTATACTTTATTATGCTCGATTTTGCTAACGTCTAGTGCAGATTGAGCAAGTGCTGGGAATTTCTGTTTGATGAGTAGTAAAATGGTTTCTGCTCTTTCTTCAAATACTTCTCTTTTTTCAGAGCTTATACTTGAACTCCAAGAAGACTTCAATTCCTTATAATTCATTTTTCTTTTCCATATGACAATTGAAGCTTCCACTTTGTTCTTGACATCCATTACATTCTGCTCCGATGATAGGTCCATTGTCGATAAAAATTGGCCCGGGTCAAAAAACTCATCTGTAATGCTCTTGTAGATCGAATCTCCTAAGCTAGTTTTACCATTCTGTTTATCATTGTTAAGTATAGATATTAATATTGTATAGGATACAACTTAGATATAAAATTATAAAATTACCTTTGGCAGGGAATCAATATAGGTCTCTGGGATCTCCATTTCTGAAAGAACTTGCGCGTTTATGGCCATGGAAGCTTTAAGAACTTGGTTGCAGGTATCCTTTTGGTGTTGGATCCATTTTCTTGATTCATCTGAAAGTCCTCCTGGAGGAAGTTTAACCCGAGGTATCCACCATCTTTCCATTGATTCGTCTGCATCTTCAGGTACATACCAGAATTCTTTTTGATCTTTAAAGTTGTCTAAACAATCCTGAAACATGTATACATGTCACACTTCACTTGAAACCACAATAGATTTGGTTTTGTGTATCATTAAAGTAAGTATAGAAATTATTACAATTAGCATGGTATTGAGTTTCTTTAAAGCAGGGATGTTCATGAGTAGATCTCTTCGTTGTTGTGTCACCATAATCTGCAAAATTCTTTATTAGAAAAACAAATCTAGCCCATGGCATTATAGTCTAGTGGCATCTTAAAGGTGGGATCAGGTTTAGGGATCATTAGGTCCTGGGTTCGACACTCACAAGGGGTTTTTTCCCAGATTTATTGTGTTTCCTCCTGAATTGGTGTATAGACATTATTGCATAGTGGAGATGAATATGATCGGGTGATTCCGCTAGTGGCACGGCGATACTCCACTGGTTCCTCAATGATCCAAATTTGTCGTTAATAAAAAAAATCTAAAAAGGAAACAAATCAAACGGGTCGACCTTGTTGAGAGTTGTTCAGATTTTATATTTATTAAAAGCGTGGCAATTCCGATTAGGGGTGTGCAAAAAAACCGAATTAACCGAACCATAACCAAATTAACCAACAAAACCGAACAGAAAAAACCGAACCAAATAAAAAACCGGTGGGTTGGTTAATGGTTTTTTTTAAAAACCGAATGTAGCGGGTCGGTTATGGTTATCATTTTTTCCATACCCACCATAACCGAACCGAACCGACATGTAATAAATCTTTGTAGGATTTAGGACTTTTCACCATATTTTTAATATTTGATGTTTTTTTTACTGAAGATTTTTAGTACTTATTGGTTTTTCATGTCATTTTGTGGTTTTGGTTGAATGCTTATTTGAATTTATGGAATGTACCATATACTTTATTTGAATATTCGATAATAATTGATATTAATATTACAGATTATATGTATTTTTTATACTATGTATTATACTAATATATACAAATATGCAATAACAATTTATTCCATGTTAAAAAAATTAAGCTATTTTTCTAAGATAAATACACAGTTAACCACCCATAACCGACCCGCCATAACCATCAAAACCGAATAACCATAACCACCATAACCGATCGGTTATGGTTATGATTATCCAGTAACCGACATCGTGGTTATGGTTATGGTTTTTGATCAAAACCGACCCAAACCGACCCATGCACACCCCTAATTCCGATCGCGATACAAAAATATTCAGTTGTTCGGTTGTATTTCTAATATGTGTGTAAAATAAATCATGTTTTGGTTGACCTTTAAAGAGCCTGGCCCGTCAACATGTTTAAAATCAGAATAGAATATTTATAAGGCCAAGCCGTTGAACCAATTATCACAACTCGCCAACCCGTTTACGTATACCTTGATTAAAACTCATTTATGGGCCCAACCCGTTTGACTTGTTTAAGATTTTTGGGTTACAGGAGTCTTGTTCGGGTTACATCGTGTCCAGCAATCCTAAATCATTATGGTAAAAAAAAGCAAATTATTGGAATAAAAGTATATGTAACTTTTTAATCATATTTGACTCACTAACTATTTATAAATTCATGAAAAAAATTAGTTTTAAGAAAAAGAGTTAATTACTGTTTTCATCCCTGTGGTTTGTCAAAAATCACTATTTTCATCCATTAGTTTAAAAATTGCGATTTCAATCGTAACCATTTCAGTCCACCTCGTAACCATTTTAGTCCCTGTACTTACAGAATAAATGGATTGTAATGGTTACAAAAGTGAAACCACAGGGACTGAAATGGTTACGAAAGTGAAACCACAGGGACTGAAATCGTAATTTTTAAACTAATGGACTGAAATAGTGATTTTTGACAAACCACAGGGACGAAAATAGTAATTAACTCTAAGAAAAATCTGTAAGAAATTTTAACTTCTGTACATAAACTATTCAATGGATTACTTCTCTTGACATGTTATCTAAGGAGTCTGATCCACCCATTTCTCCACCTCTAATGATCACATATAAAACACATAGTAAAACACCAAAAAAAGCACATAGATGACCTCCATAGTCGATCCGTCTATGCCAATTTGTTGAGACGGGACGAACTCAACGATGTGATCAGTCACTGACAAGAGCCAATCAATTTCTTTTCTCCATTTTCTTTTTCTATCTTCTGGAACTGGAACAAGTTTATTCTGTTTTCCAAACACAGAAGCTGCAATTTGCCCAAAAAACTGAAGATAAATGAATCAAAAACCTCCCAGTTGTTATAATAAACTGAAACCAAACAAGAAAATATTACCAGCAAGATTTATAATCGCATTCGATAATGCTAAAGCCGACGAAACCCCTTGTCCACGACCCGTCATATCTTCTCCCAGAAGCAGCCTCACAAATCTTTCCTTCATCTGTTCCATTTCTACAAAAAAAAAATATGTATCTATGAAAAAAAATTGTCTTCTCCAACATTATCAAGTAATGCATAAGAAGGCGTGCCTCGTGTAGTTTTGGGTCATATTGGTCGAAATCAGGGTCTGTAGGAGGTTTATAATACTAAATAAGTTTATAGGTAAAACAGATAAGAGATATGCAGTTTCTGGTAGCAATATAACTTACTTGGTTGTACACAGACGCGAATAAGTTTTCTACGAAAACTGATGAGGGGAAGAACATGAACATAAGGGGCGGATTTACGTAGAGCACTACGGGTTCGCATGAACCCACTCAGTTTCAAATTTTTATTATAAGTGACAAAAGAAAATTTGGTATGAACCTATAGAAGAATTATGTGATGAACCCATTAATGAAATTGAAAGATGGCTGATGTGCTTTCTATAGTTTAGGGTGCCGGTTCAACTCCTGCTATAGTTTTTTTTTTGGAGTTTATATTTTTTGAATTTAACGGAATTCTTGATTCAACTCAGAAATGGTTGAGCCGCCTCACGTGACTATGAATTGGTAAAACGACAACTTCGTTTCGACCATGAAAGGTTAGATCCGACCCGACCTGACCCGACCCGAAAATTCCAACGTTTGGTTGTGAGAAATCTGACTACGAAAAAAAGATGGCCCATACGAAAAAAATCCTCTATCTGCCACTGATGAACATAAAACCATAAAAACAAACTAACCTGAATTAGGCCGTTTAAGTGCCATTGGACCCGGAGCTCTATTGTTTCCGGGTTCATCTGACATGCTTCTGGTTTCGGAATGATCAAAGATGTTTGTTGAGGTTTATCTGTTTGTTGTATGAAAAGTGGTGAAGTTGTGTAGCATGATTTGAGTATTTTTGGAAATAAAAATGGACTTGGAAAGTTATGTATTGAGGAGATAATGAACGTGGGTGCAAGTTTATCTATATATTAAAGAAGGCTTAGTTCATGGCTAGCAGAAAGGGCGGGAATGGCATTCCAAGGTCAACTAATTTCTCTTTGTTGTAATCTTATTTCATGATATTTTTGTTTTACTTTTCGAGTTCACATTGTATAAACAAGTAGGGTAAAGATCCTGTATAAATAGTCTTCGTACAAAACGTATGAAAGACATGAAAAGATAAAAAACGCGGTGACATTTTCGTAATTATTTTACTCGTAATTACCCTACAGGATCAAAATTACCCTACAAGATCATTTGTCGACTAATTATGATGCTCTACAAAATTACCCTACAAGATCAAAATTACCCTATAAGATCATTTGTAGAGTAATTATGATACTTTACAAAATTACCCTACAAAATCAAAATTACTCTAAAAGGTCATTTTAAAAAATTACCATATAAGAACAAAATTAACTTACAAGATCATTTATAGGGTAATTTTGATAATTACTCTACGAGTTAATGACTACGAATATGTCACCGCATTTTTTTTTACCTTTTTCATGTCTTTTATACGTTTTGTACGATAAGACTATTTTTATTTGATCTTTTGTCTAAATAAGTAATAGATGTATTGAGATATAATATATTCAATGGATTTAGTAGTAGTGGTGGCGATGGTGGCGGTGGTGGAGGCAGTAGAGGCAGTAGAGGTAGAGGTAGCAGAGGTAGTAGTAGTAGAGGTAGTGGTAGTTGTAGAGGTAGTAGTGGTGGTGGTGGTGGTGGTGGTGGTGGTGGTGGTGGTGGTGGTGGTGGTAGAGGTAGATGTAGTAGAGGTAGAGGTAGTAGTAGTAGTAGAGGTAGAGGTAGTAATAGAGGTAGTAATAGTCGTAGTAGTACAGGTAGTAGTAGTCGTAGTAGAGGTAGTAGTACTTTTCAAATAACTTAATTTGTGATTCCCGCTAAAAAGTGTGATTCTCGCGTCACTTTTAAATTATCAACAAAACCCAAAACTTTTTTTAATATATATAGTTGATTAATAATATAAGTTTTCTAAGTGGATCACAATTTTACAAAACATTTCGTATTTTTTTAACTTGATAAACTATTTATATGTTTTGATATTCTACAAATAGATATAATATATATTTAAAATACACTAAAATAAGTACTAGACTTGAAGATACCACATAAACATAATTTTTTTAAATCTTAGAGTAAATTACACGAATTGTTCAAGAGGTATGTTAGAAGTTTGTTGGAAGTCTAGTGTGAATGAAAGTCTCAAGTTGGTAATTCACATTGTCCCATATTGGTGTGGGAAAAAAAAGATAAACTATTTATAAGGTGAAACTTTAATGAAGCCTTTGAAGTCTTATGACATGTTTTACCTCAAGTCCTACCGGCGCGCGCGCAGGGGGGTGCAAAAAATGGAACCGGATTTAGTTGAACTCGCGTATGCCCGCACGTCCTGCGGACACGAATGCAGCTACGAAAACCCGGGCTCGCGTGAGGCAGTTTTTGCACTCGATATTCATAACTGATTCGTTTTTTTAAGTTTATAACTGAAATGATTATTAGTATTAATGATCATTTATTTCTGTCAGTTTTAAACTTCCATCATTATGAGAATTATTGTGATCATTATGTATCAGTTTTAACTGCTACACTAATGATCTTCTTTATGGTTTTAATTCTCTACAATGATGGCCATAATTCAGTTATGCTTCGGTCACTATAAAAGGAGATCAAGCTGATCAGTTTAGACACACCTCAACAAACATCTCCTCTCTCAATCTCAGTTTCTGCAACAGAGTTTCTTTTCTTTTCAGGCAAGTGTTCAGGTCCGTCAGTTCGCGGTGCTGCTTCGAACTGGCGTACCCTGGGAACAGACGACGAATCTGTTTAAGGGAATTGTGTCAAACACAAGCCCGGATCACTCGTTTATTATTTCTGCATTTTATTACATTCTGTTATTTCTGTTTCTGGTTAATTTTACAGTTCTGATCAGTACCAGTTTCCTAACAAAGTTTCATCCTTCGTTGTTTGGTATTGGAAATTACGGCTAATAGTCCATATTGTTCACCCCAATGTACACATTTCTACCTATGCATCTATCCGTTAAAAAGAGCTAGAAAACAACAATAAAATGGGAAGACAATTCACAAAAGCATGATTTCTTTTTATGCAAGTGTTCAGGTCCAGCAGTCCTTATTTGTTGCTCGGATAGTCTCTAAAATGGACAGAGTTTAGTTTTATAATTAAGTGAGTGTGAAATGACTTAAATACCCTCACTATTAAAAATAAAGTTAAAGAAATACTTTTATCTACTAATAATTATAATGAGTGCCACCATTATATTATATAAATATTGTTGACGAAAGACTATGAATAGCAACTTTATTTTTATAATAATATATAGCTTTTTATTATTTTTTCTATTTAATATATTATAATAGCTTATTATTATATTTACTTTTAATAACATGCTTTTAATTTTATTCCTTTTTTAAAACCATATATTTCCTTTGCCATTTTATTTAATAATTCTTTTTTTCTTTTTTTAGAACATACATTAATTTATTGATTAGTTGATACTTCTTTAATAATTTACGTTTATAACTTTTTTTTCTAAAAACTTAAGCACGTAGTAGTGCTTGATTTTTCCCTAACATTCCGCTATAAATTTTGTTAAAAACGAAGTTGTACTCAAAATAAAATATTTACTTGGTATCATAAAACGATTTGATGATAAACTAAATCACTCTAATGATTTGACTTTCTGAACAATATCTTTATTTTCAAATCACGTTTATTTAAATTATCATTTATTCGGTTTCACCGTAACACGTGATGTAAAAAAAATAGTTGTTCTTTAAAAACTTAAGTGAGCCCACCATTAGTATTTCAAATATAAAAAACCTAGCCGGCCAAACCCACTCATCTTTTATCTTCTTGCACTGCCATCACCGGCGGCTACCATGAACCCTCCACCACCACCATCATCGTCACCGTGTATCAATTTTGATAACCCGTTTTTGATGTAGTTTACCAATTCCAACAACCCCCTTCGCTGCCACATCGATTTCCGACAAGTGCAATTCATCACTACTAATATTAAAGGTGTGTTGATGTTAAAAACAATTTGACTTCAAACAAAAGTTACTTATATTAAAGTTCAAACGGTCTGATATTAGTATTGATTCGTTGATTAATTATACGGTTAGGGTGGTGATATGATTGCGGTGTATGTTGATCAATATAAAGTGAGTGGGTGGTAGGTCCCAATTTTAGCTTCTTCTCAAACAACACGGTTGACTTCAATTAAAAAGCTTGTTTAACAAAAACAACATGGTTGACTTCAATTTAAAAGCTTGTTTAACAAAATTTTGAGTTGCAGGGGCTAGATTAGGTTGTTTGGTTGTGGTTACGGTGGATGATAGTGGCGGCCACCGGTGATGATCAGTTGAAGAAGAGGTTGTGTGGGGATGGTGGCAACTAGTGGAGATGACGGATTGAAGAAGTGGTGGCGTGCGTGGGAGGGTAGGGGGTTGGGGATGAAGATGAAATACATTATTATATAAAACCCTAAAAACTAAAAACATCAAAACGCTAGTAGTATAAAAACTGTGAGAACGGGTGCTGGCAAAGCACCTTGTCAATGTAGCGTAGGCAATAACTTTATCCCGCTGCATCAATACACACCCAAGTCCTTGTATCGACGCGTCACAATAGACTACAAAATCTTCCGTGCCTTCTGGCAGAGAGAGAATAGGTGCGCTGCAGAGTCTATCCTTTAGGTACTGAAAAGCGGTTTCCTGAGTATTACCCCAACGGTAGGTGACACCCTTATGTATCAGTAGCGTAAGCGGCTGTGCGATCTTTGAAAAGTCCTTAATAAACCGTCTGTAGTATCCCGCCAAACCCAAGAATTGGCGGATTTCAGTTGGTGTATGCGGTGCAGGCCAGTTTCTGATCGAATCTACCTTGGATGGATCGACATGGATCCCATCCTTGTTTACTACGTGGCCTAGAAAGTGGACTTCACGAAGCCAGAAGTCACATTTTGAAAACTTGGCGTACAGCTGTTCCTTTCGAAGAAGTTCCAAAATAAGTCGTAGATGTTGTTCGTGCTCCTCTTGGCTCTTGGAGTAAATCAGAATGTCGTCGATGAAGACAATCACAAACTTGTCTAAGTACGGCTTGCACACCCTGTTCATCAAATCCGTAAATACGGCAGGCGCATTTGTTAACCCAAATGGCATGACAAGAAACTCGTAATGACCGTAGCGAGTTCTGAATGCGGTCTTGGAGACGTCCTCATCCCGGACTCTCAGCTGATGATACCCTGACCTCAAGTCTATTTTGGAGTAGTAACTCGACCCCTGCAACTGGTCGAATAAGTCGTCTATACGCGGAAGAGGATAACGGTTCTTCACCGTCACCTTGTTCAGTTCACGGTAGTCGATGCACATCCTGAAAGTGCCATCCTTCTTTTTCACGAACAGTACTGGAGCTCCCCAAGGCGATGAGCTTGGACGAATAAAGCCCTTTTCCAAGAGCTCTTGTAGCTGCTTCGACAGTTCCTCCAGTTCGGTTGGAGCTAAACGATACGGTGCGCGGGCTATTGGTGCTGCTCCAGGAGCTAACTCAATCTGGAATTCGACTTGGCGGTGAGGTGGTAAACCGGGTAAATCTTCAGGGAATACCTGAGGAAAGTCACGTACAACTGGAATATCATCCAGCTTCTTCTCCTTTGCTGATGCGTCCGTGACAAGTGCCAGAATTGCGGTGTGCCCCTTTCGTAAACATTTCTGCGCCTTTAAGAAGGAGATGATGCCAACCACAGCACCACTCTTGTCGCCTTGAACTTCGAGAGGTTCTTGACCAGAACGAGGAATACGAATGACCTTTTCCTTGCACAAAATCTCTGCGTGATGTTGGGATAACCAATCCATACCGATGACGACGTCGAAACTACCCAAAACTATGGGTATAAGGTCAATTGAGAAGGTCTGACCAGCTAAAACGATACCACAACCCTTGATTACGTGTGCGGCTTCTACACTTTTACCATTGGCTAGTTCTACGACGTGTTTGGTGTTTAGGGGTGTTGGGGTACGTTTTAACAATTTACTCATTTTCAAGGACATATAACTTGTATCAGCACCCGAATCAAATAAGACAGTAACATAAATATCGTCGAGAAGAAACTTACCCACAACCACGTTGGGATCATTCACTGCGTCACCCCGACCTAGCACAAAAGCACGACCCCGAGCTTCATTGCCATTGTTGTTGTTTCCCCCGTTGTTGTTGTTGTTGTTGTTGTTCCCGTTGCCCTGATTGTTGTTGTTGCGATTCTGGTTCTGGTTCAGTTGAGGGCAATCACGTTTGTAGTGGCCTTCAGCCCCACACTGGAAACATCCCTGATTTCCACGCTGTGGCTGCTGCTGCTGGTTCTGTGGAGCTGGCGGTGGGAATTGCTGGTTCTGATTTGCTGGCCGTGAGCTTCTACAATCCTTGGCCTCATGACCCGGCTTGAGGCATCTTTGACAACGTTCCCTGCGACATCTTCCACTGTGGTGTTTGTTGCACCTATTACACCACGGGTGAATTCCCCGATATCCACTCTGCCCCTGACTGCCCGATGATTGCTGATTCGGACTCTGGTAGTCGTTGGTGCGACGCTGCTGTGCTTGAGACTGAACAGAAACTGATCCCTTGCTGGAATCCCCATCCCACTTTCTTTTGTTCTCGCTGGGTGTGGCAGAAGTAGTAGCTGGAGTGGTAGTAGCAGTAGTGGTAGCACTGATGCGTTTTGGCAGCTTGTTCTGATCCACTGCTTGATCGGTGAGTCGGTGAGCAAGACGCTGAATGTCTTGGATATTGTTGAGGTTAGCCGACGTCACGTGGCTCTGAATCTCTGGCGCAAGCCCCTTGAGATACAACTCAATGCGTTTAACTGGAGGGTCCACCATCGTTGGACATAAGATGGCCAGTTCATTTGACCGTTTCGTGTAAGCCTCTATGTCACACCCCCAAAATCCACCTGCGGAGTATCACCGCTTGGGAGCGTGACTGACCAGGATCAAGCCACCAATCATATAGAACAATATATATAGTAAAAGTAATTGCTATTAAACCAAACCCAATCCATATGAAAGGTGTTCCAAAAACATAAGTAAGTTATCATTGTTTAGCGGAAGCGTATAAATAAAACCCATCGTAATAAAGTATCAAGTATGAAAAGTGTTTAACAAGATAATCACGATCCAAGCCCACAACAACCAGCTCCTCCCTGTGCAAGCTCCATGTATCTAACGACCTGCAAGGCATGTAACAGAGGATCAACAACTAGTTGAGCGAGTTCACAGAAAGTATATGCGTAATAGTAAGTTCGTTTGTAACATGTGGCTCTACTGGGCCGATAGTACGTTCTATTGGTGGGGGCTTCCCATGTTGTATATCCACTAGACTATTCGTAACCATATGTGTTCTTCACAATCCGAGAACAGTAGTAAGTATAAGTTCACGTAGATCTTACGTGAGTATCCTTCACATCCGAGGATAGTAATTAAGTATAAGTATCCTTCACAACCGAGGATAGTAATATGTATAAGTATCCTTCACAACCGAGGATAGAAATTAAGTATAAGTATCCTTCACAACCGAGGATAGTAATATGTATAAGTATCCTTCACAACCGAGGATAGTAGCATGTATAAGTATCCTTCACAACCGAGGATAGTAGTAAGTATATGTGTACGTAGATTGCACGTATGTGTCCTGCACAACCGAGGACGATGGTATGGTAGTCTAGTGATAGTGTCAGTACGAATCTATTCAACCTTATTCCTTTAAAACCCATTCCCAAGCCCCGGGAATCCCATGCCTTAGTAAGGGTGTGAACTCACCTTGGTTTGCTCGGTATGCTATGCTCTAGGGTTTATCAAGTGTCTAAATCCGTTACACACGACCTAGGTTATATTGCACATAAACCCAAGATAAGTATTGACGTTCAATTAGGGTTTACAGGTTCTTGACATTCAAGCAGTGACTTACAATATCATATCACACATTAACATGCAGTATTATTCAGTAACATGTAGCATCATATCAGACAGTATCACATAACCGCATACAGTCATATACAAAGTCATACAGTACGCTTACGGTGACGTAAAATGCCTTATCGTGCCATCTGGTGACATACAGTGTCATACAGGGTTCTTAATTCAGCTTTGCAAACATCATGAACAACTCAGACTATAATGATATCAACAAAAGTCATACTACGCATCATTGCAAGGAAATTCGGGTTAGTGCATGCCTTGCAAGAAAGTCTGACCATACTTAACAACTTAAAACTCAAACAACACTTATTTAAATCAAAGCTTGGGCATGGCATCCTACACAAAGTCGGACAAGAGGAAGCAAGGCCACAAAGTCGGACAAGAGGAAGGGCTCCCCCCTTCACAAACTCGGATTCCCCTAGTTTCCTTACAAAAGTCGGACTAGGGGGGAAAGGGGGCAATAAACTCGGACCCTTAGTGTGGTGTGAAGGTCGGACATCAAGTGGGGAGGGGTAAAACTCGGACTGGATGCTTGCTTTTAAAAGAATTCGGACAAGAGAGGGGGAGGGGCTCAAAGGTCGGACCATAATAAAAACTCGGGCCACATGTGGTGTTAGCAAAAACTCGGGCATATCATCATGTGAAACTCGGACCATTACAATTCACAAAAGTCGGACCATGAAGTTAAAACATGAAACTCGGATATATATGCATCCATAACCTCGGACCTCTCTATGTTATAATAAAAGTCGGACCTTTGTTATACAATCATAAAACTCGGACTTATGTATGTGTATAAAGAAGCTCGGACCCTTTACTTCCTTTAAACCTCGGGCCCCTTAACTTGTTTTAAAAAGTCGGACATATATCAATTCTTAAACCTCAGACAGAAATTCAACATACGAACATTTCATCGCGATTGAATCAGTTACATTTATACCTTCAACAACAGTGTTTCTAACCCTAATCTCATTCACAATTACGGCAGAAATCAAATCGAACAACCAATGATCACTAACAACAATCATTATAGGAAACAATTCATCAAACATACAACTAATCATCATCATCACAATATTCAACATCAATTGAAAACACAGAACCGTCATATTATAAACTAGGGTTTCGAGAATTACAAGAATCATGAATTAAGGATAATCAAACAATCAATAAGCAATAATCGACAAACAATTACCTTGAACGATTCTAGAGAAAGATGAATCAAAAGTGTGGAAATGTCTTGTGCCAATGATGATGATGGTGATGATTTCTAGAGGAAAGTACGTGCTTGGATTTTTGTGAGAATGATTAGTGAAAAGGGAATTAGGGTTAAGTATCTCTAAGATTTCACTAATTACCCTCTACCTCCCTAAGTATCATATTTTACACATGTACACCATCTCATAACAATTTCATAGTTCCACCACCAAGTTTATATATTTACCAAGTCTTTCACAATTAACAAACAACCATGCACAATCACACAATACAATTCGTTGCACCAAAACGTATATAATTCCATAGCAATTAATTGTGCAAATAATCAACTAAACAATACAAGAACGTGCAATAAATGCGAAACAGAAATCTTGGAAATTCGAGTTGTCACATTATCCCCAACTTAAAAGAAATTTCGTCCCGAAATTTAGCATGCGGTTACTGAGGAAGCTAGGTAAGCTGTATTGTTCACTGGTTTTCCTGGGGTGTCACATCATCCCCCCGTTGATTTGGAATTTCGTCCCGAAATTCCGCAGTAGTAGCTTCAGTCTCAGTAGTGGTTGCACGGTTTTCGAATAACTGGGGGTACTTTTCTTTCATTTGGTCTTCGCGTTCCCAGGTGTACTCTGGGCCACGTCGGGAGTTCCAACGAACTCGAACAAGAGGGATTCTCTTGTGCTTGAGGACCTTAACATCCCGGTCCGTGATTTCAACTGGCTCCTCGACGAACTGCAACCGCTCGTCGATAGTGAGTTCCTTAAAAGGAACTATGAGGGTCTCATCTGATAGGCATTTCTTCAGATTCGACACGTGAAATACATTGTGAACTGCACCGACTTCAGCTGGTAGGTTCAGTCTGTAGGCTACTGGGCCTATTCTTTCAGTGATTTCGAACGGTCCAACATACTGTGGATTGAGTTTGCCTCGTTTACCAAATCGAACCACACCCTTCCAGGGTGAGACTTTAAGTAAAACCCGGTCCCCGACCTGAAATTCCAATGGCCTCTTACGCTTATCCGCGTAGGCTTTCTGGCGGTCGCGTGCTGCCGCCATGCGTTGTCGTATCTGTGCAATCTTTTCTGTGGCGTCCACTACAATCTCTGGACCCGTAATCTGACTATCCCCCACCTCTGCCCAACAGAGAGGTGACCGGCATTTACGTCCGTACAATGCCTCGAATGGAGCGGCTTGAATGCTGGTGTGGTAACTGTTATTGTATGAAAACTCCACTAAAGGGAGGCGCTTTTCCCAGCCGTTGCCGAAATCGATAACACACGCTCGAAGCATGTCTTCTAGAGTTTGAATCGTGCGCTCAGACTGCCCATCCGTCTGAGGATGATATGCTGTGCTCATGTCTAATCGTGAGCCAAAAGATTTGTGCATCGCTTGCCATAGCTCTGACGTGAATCGTGCATCCCGATCCGAAATGATGGAGGTGGGCACCCCGTGCCTCGAGACTATTTCCTTTACGTATAGGTCTGCTAGTGTGGAAAACTTGTCTGTTTCTTTGATTGCTAGGAAGTGAGCAGACTTGGTGAGTCGATCCACGATCACCCAAATAGTATCGTTCCCACGCTGGGATCTAGGTAGGCCTGTAACGAAATCCATGGAAATTTCTTCCCATTTCCATTGTGGTATCCTGGGTTGCTGAAGTAGGCCTGAAGGTTTCTGGTATTCAACTTTGACTCTCGCACAAGTCAAACACTTGCTGACGTAAGTTGCGATAAGAGCTTTCATGTTTGGCCACCAATACGTTGTTCTAATATCATGGTACATTTTATCCGACCCTGGATGTACTGAGTAGCGAGACTTGTGCGCTTCATCTATCACAAGTTCGCGTAGACCGCCATAGAATGGGACCCAAATGCGCCCCGTTACATAGTAAGCACCGTCTTCCTTCTGTTCTAATCGTTGTCTTGAGCCACGCAAGGCTTCAGCCTTTACGTTTTCTGGTTTCAATGCTTCCACCTGAGCATCTCGTATTTGTGCAGGAAGATCAGACCGAATAGTGAGCTGCAAAGCTCGTACACGCCTAGGTAGAGTGTCTTTTCGACTGAGAGCGTCAGCCACAACATTGGCTTTGCCTGGATGGTACTTGATGGCGCATTCGTAATCGTTGAGTAACTCGACCCATCGTCGTTGACGCATGTTCAAATCCTTCTGCTTAAGAATATGCTCGAGACTCCTGTGATCGGTGTAAATTGTGCACTTGGTACCGTACAGGTAGTGTCGCCATATCTTGAGCGCGAAAACAACAGCTCCCAGCTCTAAATCGTGCGTCGTGTAGTTCCGTTCATGAACTTTGAGTTGACGAGAGGCGTAGGCAATAACTTTATCCCGCTGCATCAATACACAACCAAGCCCCTGTATCGATGCGTCACAATAGACCACAAAATCATCCGTGCCCTCTGGCAATGAGAGAATAGGTGCGCTGCATAGTCTATCCTTTAAGTACTGAAAAGCGGTTTCCTGGGACTCTCCCCAACGGTAGGTGACACCTTTCTGTGTCAGTAGTGTAAGCGGCTGTGCGATCTTCGAAAAGTCTTTGATGAATCGCCTGTAATACCCCGCCAAACTCAAGAATTGGCGTATTTCTGTTGGTGTACGCGGTGTAGGCCAGTTCCTGATCGAATCTACCTTGGATGGATCGACATGAATCCCATCCCTGTTCACCACATGACCTAATAAGTGAACTTCACGAAGCCAGAAGTCGCATTTTGAAAACTTTGCGTACAGTTGCTCCTTTCGAAGAAGTTCCAAGATAAGACGTAAGTGCTGCTCGTGCTCCTCCTGACTCTTGGAGTAGATCAGAATGTCGTCGATGAAGACAATGACGAACTTGTCAAGGTAGGGTTTGCACACCCTGTTCATAAGATCCATGAAGACTGCAGGCGCGTTCGTAAGCCCGAATGGCATGACCAGAAACTCGTAATGGCCGTAGCGAGTTCTAAATGCTGTCTTGGAGACGTCCTCATCTCGGACTCTCAGCTGATGGTAACCTGACCTTAGATCAATCTTGGAGTAGTAACTCGACCCTTGCAACTGGTCGAATAAGTCGTCAATGCGAGGGAGAGGATAGCGGTTCTTCACCGTGACCTTGTTCAGTTCGCGATAATCAATGCACATTCTGAAAGTGCCATCCTTCTTTTTCACGAATAGTACTGGAGCTCCCCAAGGCGAAGAGCTTGGACGAATAAAGCCCTTATCCAAGAGCTCTTGCAGTTGCTTTAACAGTTCTTCCAGTTCGGTTGGGGCTAAACGATAAGGTGCGCGTGCTATAGGTGCTGTCCAGAACTGTGGGAATGAGGTCGCTAGGAAACGTCTGACCAGCGAGGATAAGATTACAATCCAGAACTATGAATGGCCTCTAGACTTGCATCATAAGCTAACACTACAACATTTGACTATCTTTCAAGAACATATAACTGGTATCCACACCCAAAACAAACAAGACAGTAACATAAAAGTCGTCGAGAAGAAACTTACCCCTTGTTACGATGTGATCGTTCCTTGCGTCACCCTGACCAATCATGTACACGCTGCCCCGGCGTCATGGTTTCCATTGCTTCCCCCAACGCTATCCCCGATGTCGTCCCTGTTTCCATGGTCGTGGTTCTGAGTCTGGTCCTGGTTTAGTTGAGGGCAATCGCGTTTAAAATGACCTTCAGCCCCACACTGGAAACATCCCCCGTTCCCACGCTGTGGCTGCTACTGTGTGTTCTGCGGAGCTGGTAGTTGCAGTTGCTGGTTTTGTGAAGGTTGAGGCGGTCGTTGTTGTTCTTGAGTTACAGGACGTGAGTTCCGACAATCCTTAGCTTCATGACCAATCTTGAGACATCTCTGACATCGTTCCTTGCGACACCATCCACTGTGGTGTCTGTTGCACCTGTCACATAGTGGATGAATTCCCCGATATCCACCCTGCCCCTGGTTGCCTGAAGAGTGCTGACTGGGACTCTGATAACGGTCAGTCTTTCGCTGCTGAACCTGTGACTGAACTGGAGCTGATCCCCTGCTGGAATCCCCATCCCATTTTCTTTTGTTGTCCCTGGGAGTAGCAGAAGTAGTGACAGCAGTAGTGGTAGCACTGTTGCGTTTTGGCAGCTTGTTCTGATCCGCTGCCTGATCTGTGAGACGATGAGCAAGACGAGTGACTTGCTGGATAGTGCCAAGGTTAGCTGCAGTCACATGACTCTGAATTTCTGGCACCAGACCCTTGAGATACAGCTCGATACGTTTGGTGGGAGGGTCTACCATAGTAGGACAAAATGTGGCTAATTCATTCGATCTCTTCGTATAAACTTCAATTTCAGACCCCACCATCTGTAGGTTGAGGAACTCTACCTCTAGTCTGTGGATGTCTTCACGACTACAAAACTCTTCCTTAATTAGGTCCTTGAACTCGTTCCAGGGGGTGGCATTAGCAGCTGCCAGCCCTAACATCTGAACCTGTGCTTCCCACTAGGTTAATGCAGCACCTTCGAGTGTTCTAGAAGCAAACTTTACTCTACGAGACTCAGGGCAATCATGCACCTCAAAGTCAGTTTCGAGCCTCTCGAACCAGTGGAGGAGGCCTTCAACTCCCTCAGTTCCACTGAAGGTACTAGGTTGGCAATCCTTGAGATTTTTGAAGGTGCAAGGAGGTGACTGAGCGTATTGACCTCCTGCTTGTATGGCTGCAAGTGCCGCAGCAATTCGTTCGTTAATGAGAGCCGTCAACTGGGCTTGTGTCATGTTGATACGTCCAGCCATTGATCTTCACATCAAAGGCAGCATAAGTGAGAAAGGTTCGCGAATAGTGCGATGACAGAAGAGTGTAAGCACATAAATGTTCTCAAGCAATAGCAAGTAGTGAGCAATGTAATCTAAGCATACTACGAGCAAAGTTCTATGCAATTCTAGCATGTAGGCAATAAACATAAACCTTGTTACCTAGGATGTTGAGTCTTGCACATGGAGCGAACGTCGTTGTGGATCGTTGAGAGCACTGTTCTGGTTATAGTCCGGTTTTAATAAAAATATTTTCCCATATTAAAACCAAGTTCTCTATAACCAATGGCTCTGATACCAATCTGTCACACCCCCAAAATCCACCTGCGGAGTATCACCGCTTGGGAGCGTGACTGACCAGGATCAAGCCACCAATCATATAGAACAATATATATAGTAAAAGTAATTGCTATTAAACCAAACCCAATCCATATGAAAGGTGTTCCAAAAACATAAGTAAGTTATCATTGTTTAGCGGAAGCGTATAAATAAAACCCATCGTAATAAAGTATCAAGTATCAAAAGTGTTTAACAAGATAATCACGATCCAAGCCCACAACGACCACCTCCTCCCTGTGCAAGCTCCATGTATCTAACGACCTGCAAGGCATGTAACAGAGGATCAACAACTAGTTGAGCGAGTTCACAGAAAGTATATGCGTAATAGTAAGTTCGTTTGTAACATGTGGCTCTACTGGGCCGATAGTACGTTCTATTGGTGGGGGCTTCCCATGTTGTATATCCACTAGACTATTCGTAACCATATGTTTTCTTCACAATCCGAGAACAGTAGTAAGTATAAGTTCACGTAGATCTTACGTGAGTATCCTTCACATCCGAGGATAGTAATTAAGTATAAGTATCCTTCACAACCGAGGATAGTAATATGTATAAGTATCCTTCACAACCGAGGATAGAAATTAAGTATAAGTATCCTTCACAACCGAGGATAGTAATATGTATAAGTATCCTTCACAACCGAGGATAGTAGCATGTATAAGTATCCTTCACAACCGAGGATAGTAGTAAGTATATGTGTACGTAGATTGCACGTATGTGTCCTGCACAACCGAGGACGATGGTATGGTAGTCTAGTGATAGTGTCAGTACGAATCTATTCAACCTTATTCCTTTAAAACCCATTCCCAAGCCCCGGGAATCCCATGCCTTAGTAAGGGTGTGAACTCACCTTGGTTTGCTCGGTATGCTATGCTCTAGGGTTTATCAAGTGTCTAAATCCGTTACACACGACCTAGGTTATATTGCACATAAACCCAAGATAAGTATTGACGTTCAATTAGGGTTTACAGGTTCTTGACATTCAAGCAGTGACTTACAATATCATATCACACATTAACATGCAGTATTATTCAGTAACATGTAGCATCATATCAGACAGTATCACATAACCGCATACAGTCATATACAAAGTCATACAGTACGCTTACGGTGACGTAAAATGCCTTATCGTGCCATCTGGTGACATACAGTGTCATACAGGGTTCTTAATTCAGCTTTGCAAACATCATGAACAACTCAGACTATAATGATATCAACAAAAGTCATACTACGCATCATTGCAAGGAAATTCGGGTTAGTGCATGCCTTGCAAGAAAGTCTGACCATACTTAACAACTTAAAACTCAAACAACACTTATTTAAATCAAAGCTTGGGCATGGCATCCTACACAAAGTCGGACAAGAGGAAGCAAGGCCACAAAGTCGGACAAGAGGAAGGGCTCCCCCCTTCACAAACTCGGATTCCCCTAGTTTCCTTACAAAAGTCGGACTAGGGGGGAAAGGGGGCAATAAACTCGGACCCTTAGTGTGGTGTGAAGGTCGGACATCAAGTGGGAAGGGGTAAAACTCGGACTGGATGCTTGCTTTTAAAAGAATTCGGACAAGAGAGGGGGAGGGGCTCAAAGGTCGGACCATAATAAAAACTCGGGCCACATGTGGTGTTAGCAAAAACTCGGGCATATCATCATGTGAAACTCGGACCATTACAATTCACAAAAGTCGGACCATGAAGTTAAAACATGAAACTCGGATATATATGCATCCATAACCTCGGACCTCTCTATGTTATAATAAAAGTCGGACCTTTGTTATACAATCATAAAACTCGGACTTATGTATGTGTATAAAGAAGCTCGGACCCTTTACTTCCTTTAAACCTCGGGCCTTTAACTTGTTTTAAAAAGTCGGACATATATCATTTCTTAAACCTCAGACAGAAATTCAACATACGAACATTTCATCGCGATTGAATCAGTTACATTTATACCTTCAACAACAGTGTTTCTAACCCTAATCTCATTCACAATTACGGCAGAAATCAAATCGAACAACCAATGATCACTAACAACAATCATTATAGGAAACAATTCATCAAACATACAACTAATCATCATCATCACAATATTCAACATCAATTGAAAACACAGAACCGTCATATTATAAACTAGGGTTTCGAGAATTACAAGAATCATGAATTAAGGATAATCAAACAATCAATAAGCAATAATCGACAAACAATTACCTTGAACGATTCTAGAGAAAGATGAATCAAAAGTGTGGAAATGTCTTGTGCCAATGATGATGATGGTGATGATTTCTAGAGGAAAGTACGTGCTTGGATTTTTGTGAGAATGATTAGTGAAAAGGGAATTAGGGTTAAGTATCTCTAAGATTTCACTAATTACCCTCTACCTCCCTAAGTATCATATTTTACACATGTACACCATCTCATAACAATTTCATAGTTCCACCACCAAGTTTATATATTTACCAAGTCTTTCACAATTAACAAACAACCATGCACAATCACACAATACAATTCGTTGCACCAAAACGTATATAATTCCATAGCAATTAATTGTGCAAATAATCAACTAAACAATACAAGAACGTGCAATAAATGCGAAACAGAAATCTTGGAAATTCGAGTTGTCACACTCTATCTCTGACCCCGTCATCTTCAAGTGGTATAACTCATTCTCCAGCTTGTGGATGTCGTCCCGCATGAAGTACTCACGCTTAATCAATTCCTTGAAATCCTCCCAAGGTGTGGCGTTAGCAGCTGCCAACCCTAGGATCTGTACTTGCGCGTTCCACCAGGTGAGCGCAATCCCTTCCAACGTGCCAGTGGCATACTTGACCCTGCGAGCCTCAGGGCATTCACACATCTCGAATACTGACTCGAGCTTCTCAAACCAATGGAGTAGTCCCACTGCTCCTTCTGTGCCACTGAATGTGCTTGGACGACAGTCCATGAAGTTCTTGAAGGTGCAGACAGGTTGCTGCGCGTGTTGACCTATTGTGTACGAATAGGGCAAAGTTAAACACGAGAGTTAATGCAGGATCTAAGGATCCTAGTGTGAGTCTATACTGCAGGGTATACTACCTGCTTGAGCAGCTGCAAGTGCAGCAGCAATTTGTTCATTAACGAAAGCCGTCAACTAGGCTTGAGTCATGTTCACACGTCCAGACATGATCTTCATAGCAAATGCAACATGAGTTAGAGAGGTTCGCGAATAGGGCGATGACAGAAGAGTGTAAGCACATAGAGGTTCTCATGTAACGACGTATAGTGAGCAATGTAATCTAGCATGCTACGAGCAAAGTTCTATGTAGTTCTAGCAAGCAGGTAATAAACATAAACCTTATTACCTTGTATGTCAAGTCTTGCACGTGGAGCGAAGCGTCGTTGTGGATCGTTGAGAGCACTGTTCTAGTTATAGTCTGGTTTTAATAAAAACGTTTTCCCATATTAGAACCAAGTTCTCTATAACCAATGGCTCTGATACCAATCTGTCACACCCCCAAAAATCCACACGCGGAGTACCACCGCTTGGAGGCGTGACGTGACCAGGATCAAGCCACCAATCATATTGAACGTGTAAATAAGTAGTATCAGTTATCCATCAATACGAAAGGTGTTTATCAAACCAACAAAATCAAGTGTAGCGGAAGCATTAATGTAAAAACCCAAACATAATATTAAGTGTGTAATGTCATAAACGTTTAATAAGCATTCACGATCCATTGCCCACAACGACCTGCTCCTCCTTGTGCAAGCTCCATAAGTACCTAAGGTCCTGCAAGGCATGCAACAGAGAGTCAACAACTAGTTGAGCGAGTTCACAGTTAACAGTTCAGTAATAGTATAGTGTGAGTAGTAGTATGTTCGTTCGTTATGTCATATATCGTATCAGTTTCCATCACGGCCTCCCAGGCAGGTGTGCGAAGATTAGGGGATGTTCTTCCCAAGTGTTCTAGACTAGGTTTGTTCGTATCGCGGCCCCCCAGGCAGGTGTGCGAAGATTAGTAAATTTAGTTCGCCGGCTTCCTAAGGCAGGTGTGCGAAGTCAGTCATAATATCGCGGCCAACCCTTGGCAGGTGTGCGAAGATCAGTTCAATAAGTGTTACTAGTCTAGTCATATCTTGTCGTTAGGTTCTATCATCCGAGTATGCACAATAATTCATCAAATCCCATTCCCACCCGGGAACCCATGCCTTGGCTGTGTGAACTCACCTTGGGTTTGCTCGGCAGATACACAAAGTTCGGTTAAGCTATATAGTGATCAACCACGTCCTAGCATGGTTATTATACAAGTCAGGTTCGCATTCAAGTATAGCACGTATGTTCTACACGTATTGTACACAAGTATAATCATGGCATGCACAAGTATATCATAGCAGTCCAATAGCAGACACGTAAACAAGTCCAAGTGTCCAGCCCAAATCAATTGGGCTCGTAACAGTGAAAGGTCCAAACAGTGTGCATGTGTAGCTGGTCTCGCGTCGAGACTAGTCGGTCTCGAGTTGTACTGGTTTCGAGGTCTCGAGTCGCAACAAGGAGGTCTCGAGTGGTCATGGTTAAGTCGAGACTACACGGTCTCGAGTCGCAACAGGACTCGCAAACGCTGGTTTCGAGTTGTGCTGTTTGTGTGCGAGTGTTGTGGTCTCGAGTCGAGACTAAGGGTTCTCGACTCGCAACCCTGGTCGAGACAAGCAGATTGTAACAGTTTCCTTATTATCAGCTCAATTAGTTCCGTAATATCAGCAAATAGATTAGGCAGTTTCGCAAACAGATCAAATCAACAATTAATCCATATTCAAGCATGTTCATAATCATCATCCTCAAGAACAAACAATCGGATCAACATACAACCCTAAACCAAATCATTTAACTATTATGTAACCGGATTCTAGACCAAACATGCCATCCTAACCCAAAATCATATTATCACAGCCGGTTTAACAAGCAATATTCGGACTAATTATCATATTGCCAATCATTCATGCAGCCGATTTCAAGCACATTAACATTAACAATTTATAACATCACTAACCATAATCACCACATAAAGCATGCATATCACAACATCCATAAACATGAAATCGGTAAACACACACTAACCGGTTAGAGAAGGAATGATCTGAAACAAAACTTCGAGAGAGATGGGGTGTTCGGCTGCCTTGGTTCCGAGTCGAGAGAGAGAGAGAGAGAGTGTGTTCTAGGGTTTGTGTGTGTGCTAGGATGTTTTGCAAGTTGTGAGAATGTTACTAACATTCTAGGTATAATTCGGTTAAGGGAGGGATGGGCCGAACCCTTACTTGGGCCGCCTCATGGTCTCGAGTCGAATGTGTGTGGCCCGAATGGGCTTGTGTAGTCGAGTGGGTCATGCAAGCATATAAACAGTTATTCACAATTTCCCACAAAGCACGTATAACATGTTATTCAAATAGAGTTCACATAATCACGTAACGTTACACAAAAGTAGGTTCGAAATACGAGTTGTCACAAGTAGTACGTACAAGGTTTATGTAGGTTTTACGTAAGCGTCCTTCTCAACCCGAGGACAATGGTACGCGGGGGTTTACGTAGGTTTTACGTAAGTGCCTTTCACAACCCAAGGCAGTAGTGAGTATAAGTTTACGTAGGTTTTACGTAAGTGTCCTTCGCAACCTGAGGACAATGGTAAGTACAAGTATACGTAGGTTTTACGTATGGGTCCTTCGCATCCGAGGACGATGCTAGATAGTCTAGTAACAGTGTAAGTACATGTATTTGTTCAATCCCATTCCTTCAATCCCATTCCCTACCCACCGGGAATCCCATGCCTTGGTAAGAGTGTGAACTCACCTTGGTTTGCTCGGTTTGCTATTGTGCTTCTAGTGTTAATTAATGGTTAGGTCCGTTACAGACGACCTAAGGTACATTGCACATAAACTCAATGTAAGTGTTTACGTTCAATTAAGGTTTACAATTCCTTAGTGTCCAAACAACTGTGTTCCGTGTGGTAATTGTTTACAGATTGACATGACATAGATTGCACATACATACAGTAAGATACAGTGGCATACAGTACATACAGTAACACTTATGAACCAAACAACAAACTCGGACCCCTTTAATGTTTGAAAACTCAGACCATGTGTTTTGTTTACCAAACTCGGACCTTCCAAGCACTAACAAACACGGACCACATAAGCATTAACAAAACTCGAACCATATTGCATCAACAAACTCGGACCACATAAGCATTAACGAAACTCGGACCATATAACATCAACAAACTCGGACCATGGTTTCCCTTCACAAAGTTCGGACCAAACACCCCTTTACAAAGGTTGGACCAAACACCCCTTTACAAAGTTCGGACCAAACACCCCTTTACAAAGTTCGGACCAAACACCCCCACAAAACTCAGACCATGTTTACCCTTTACAAAATCGGACCATGTGTTTCTTATAAAAAATTCGGACCCCATGTAATGTTTAAAACCCTGACTCTCCCATAATCACAATCATCGGACTTTGTGACTTCACAATGCCCGGACTGTTAACTCCAAACAACAACACACCGAATCAACAAAGCCAAATTATAGTTTCTGATGCAACAGTTACAATAAATCAGCATGATCAAAACCCTATTCTTCCACAGAATCAACCAAAAGTTTAACTATTCTAGCATGTGGATTTATCCTAATCACAGGCAAATCATCAGACAATTACAAATCATCTTACAAACAATCTAAAAGATCAACTAATCACAGAATCATTGTTTGGATAACTAGGGTTTGCATGAGATCAATTGAATAAGAATAACAACGTATGATGTAAACATTACCTTAGATTTGACATGGGGTTTGCTCTGGAAAGATTGAGAGATTAAAGATCAAGAGTTTAGAGGTTGGTGAAACCCTAAATGATTAGAGAACTTGCAACTACCGTATGATTGGAATTGGTGAGAATGATTAGCGTTGAGGGGTTTTGTTTTATTTTTTTCATTATTAACACTAAACACCCCTAAGCATCATCTTTTACATAAAACACACACACCACATATAATTTACAGTCAAGGCACAAAGTTCTCATGTAAGTCAAATAATGCATAAAGTAATGCATAGTTCCATGCAATGTTAAAGATTGTGTGACCAACTTAAGTGTGTTAAGTTAAAAGCATTAACCTGAAGTTACGGGTTGTCACATCCTATATGTGCATCTAAATGTTATATGATACATGTTTTGTTGCTTGTATTGTTTGGTCTATTCGCATGATATATTGCTTGATTATATTTTTATTAATGCTATAAATGTGTTTTATATACTTAGTAAAATATTTATTAACAAACCAACGCCTAAACTTAAGCGTATATTCTTTTGGAAGAATAATGGCGCCAAGAAGACAACCTTCACGTACACGAACATCTAATCCACCCCCACCTCCACCAATGCCTACAAATGAGGCGGAATTGAATGAATTAATAGGAGAAAGGGTTTCCCAAGCTATAGCCCTCTATGAGGCCTCACGTGCCGAACACAGCGGTGGCAGTGTCGGATCAGGAGGCCCAGGACACGGCGGTACCTCTGGCGGAACCAATACCAATGGTAACACTTAGTTGTTTTGTCACAACTTACCCAATTCCTTTTATAATCTATTCGTGCGTTTCACTGTTTGCTCATTCCTATTCCGTTTATTTGTCTATTTCAGGATGCACATTCAAGCAGTTTCTAGACTGCAAGCCACTCAATTATGATGGCACAGGCGGTGCTGTGGCTTATGTGCGTTGGACGGAGAAAACGGATTCCACCATAAGAATGAGCAGATGTTCTATTGATCAGCAAGTCACCTACGTCACTGGCATGTTTATCAATGAGGCCCTTACATGGTGGAATTTACAAGTGCAAACTTCGGGTGATAGTGTAGCATACGGATTGACGTGGGAAGAATTGAAAGAAAGGATGAGAGAAAAATATTGTTCCCGTGCTGAACTCTAGAAGTTGGAGAATGAATTTTGGAACCTTACTATGGTCGGATCTGAAATTACTGGGTATACACAAAGGTTTCACGACCTGTCTTGTGTGATTCCTTATCTGGTTACACACCAGAATACAAGCGTATTGAACGCTATATTTGGGGACTTGCTCCTGAGATCCGAAGCCATGTTACTGCAGCAGAACCCAAGACTATCACGCAGGCGGTAACTTTAGCTGTGAGCCTTAATGAAGACGCGATCAGGATGAAGAAATATAATGTGAAAGGAGATGAGAAGAAAGATTCACATGTTGGGTCTTCCACGGGTGGAAAAAGGAGTTACTCAAATTTCAAGAAGGGAACTCGTAGGAACAACAACTACAACAATAACACCAACCCCAACAACAATACCAACAACAACAACTACAACCGTAATAACCACAACAACAATAACAACAACCGCAATCACAACAACCCCAACAATTATAACATAAAACAAGAGAATACTCAGGCAAGGGATGCAAAGGCGTTTGTAGCCACCAATGATACTGGCCCGAAGAAGTACTCAGGTACTATGCCCAAGTGTGAGCGATGCACGTATCATCATGTGGGTAATTGTAGGAAATGTGACAAGTGTGGCAAGCTTGGCCACCGTACCGAGTCATGCTGGGGATCAGGGAATAGATCAAGAACGGAGAATAGAAACAACAATAAGAATGGGAATGGGCGTGAGCAAGGATGTTTTGGATGCGGAAGCAAAGATCACTTCAAAAGGGATTGCCCTAAAGAAAACCAAGCTCGTGGTCGATCATTTGTGATTGGAGCCAAGGATGCGCGCCAAGACCCTAATGTGGTCACTGGTACGTTCCTCCTCAACAATCATTTTGCATCCATATTATTTGATACTGGTGCCGATTTTAGCTTTATCTCTGTGGAATTTAAAAATACTCTGGGACTAAAATCTAGTAAACTAGATGTCCCATATTCTATAGAATTGGCTAACGGTAAACTAGTAGAATCGGGGGAAGTTGTTACGGAATGTTCCTTACAACTTGGAGAACAAAAATTCACTATCAATCCCTTACCTGTTGAGTTAGGTAGTTTCGATGTAGTGGTTGGCATGGATTGGCTATCCAATAATCGAGCCGAAGTTGTTTGCCACGAAAAGATCATTCGCATACCACTATTGAACGAAGAGACACTTGTGATATATGGAGAGAAGCGAGACACCCCATTACGGATCATTAATAGCATGAAAGCCCAGAAGTGCTTACGGAAAGGGTGTATTGCTTTTCTAGCACATGTTGTGGACAAGAAGACTGATGGGCCAAAGTTGACAGATATTCCTATAGTAAAAGAATTTCCTGAAGTCTTTCCTGAAGACTTACTAGGACTACCACCTTATCGACAAGTCGAATTTCATATCGATTTGGTACCAGGAGCCAGACCCGTAGCTAAATCTCCATATCGATTAGCACCTTTTGAAATGCAAGAGTTATCCACACAACTTCAAGAGTTGTTGGATAAAGGATTCATTAGACCGAGCTACTCGCCATGGGGAGCTCCAGTCTTGTTTGTAAAGAAGAAGGACGGAACTTTCAGGATGTTCATCGATTATCGCGAGTTGAATAAACTGACCATCAAGAATCGGTATCCATTACCGAGGATTGATGATCTATTCGATCAACTACAAGGGTCGAGCTTATACTCAAAAATAGACTTAAGATCGGGGTATCATCAATTACGGATTCAAGAAGAAAGCATACCAAAAACGGCTTTTCGGACTCGTTACGGTCATTACGAGTTTCTCGTTATGCCATTCGGCTTAACGAATGCACCAGCGGTCCTCATGGATCTAATGAATCGCGTGTGCAAACCGTATCTTGACAAATTCGTTATAGTGTTTATTGACGATATCTGATATACTCTCGATTGACTGAGGAACATGAACAACATTTGAGAACAATTTTGGAGTTGCTAAAGACGGAGAAACTATACACGAAATTTTCCAAATGCAAATTTTGGATTCGCGAAGTACAATTTCTCGGGCATGTAGTGAACGAGGAAGGCATTCAAGTAGATCCGTCGAAGATAGAAGCAATTAAGAATTGGGAAGCGCCCAAGACTCCTACTGAAGTGCGACAATTTTTGGGCTTAGCGGGATATTATCGGAGATTTATTGAGAATTTTTCAAAGATTGCTCAACCGCTAACTTCTCTTACACAGAAAGACAAGAAATTCGATTGGGGAGAGAAACAAGAAGCAGCATTTCAACTTCTTAAAGACAAGTTGTGCATTGCACCAATCTTATCATTACCCGATGGTACCGATGATTTTGTTGTATACTGTGATGCTTCGCATCAAGGTTTGGGTTGCGTACTCATGCAACGGGAAAAAGTTATCGCGTACGCGTCTCGCCAACTAAAAGTTCACGAAAAGAACTATACCACTCACGACCTTGAATTAGGCGCAGTGGTATTTGCTTTGAAGATATGGCGACATTATCTATATGGTACTCAATGTACTATTTTCACGGATCATAAAAGTCTACAACATATATTCAACCAAAAAGAATTAAATATGCGTCAACGACGTTGGGTTGAATTGTTAAATGATTATGATTGTGAAATCAAGTACCATCCGGGCAAGGCGAATGTAGTAGCTGACGCCTTGAGCCGCAAGGAGCGAGTTAAAACACTAAGAGTCCGAGCATTAGAAATGGTAATTCACACAGATCTTACCATTCGGATTCATAATGCACAACAAGAAGCGCTCAAGGAAGAGCATATTCAAGCTGAAACACTTCGAGGCATGGAAAAGCAATTAGTGCCAAAAGAAGATGGAACTTTATACCTTATGGGTCGAATTTGGGTTCCACTCTTTAGAGGCCTTCGAGATGTTATTTTTGAGGAAGCACATAGGTCTAAATACTCGATTCATCCTGGATCGGATAAAATGTACCAGGATTTGAAAGAGTACTATTGGTGGCCTATACTCAAAGGTGATATCGCGATTTATGTCGGAAAATTCTTAACCTGCGAAGAACAAGGCTGAATATCAGAAACCCTCGGGCTTGTTACAACAACCCGAGATTCCCGTTTGGAAATGGGAACAAATATCGATGGACTTCATTACGAAGTTACCCAGGACCTCAAAAGTCCATGACATGATATGGGTAATCATCGATAGATTAACAATGTCCGCACACTTCTTGCCAATTCGGGAGAAGGATAGTACTGAGAAACTAACGGAAATCTATGTCAGAGAAATAGTGGCTCGTCATGGGGTACCTATTTCAATCATTTCGGACCGAGATGGTCGTTTTGTTTCTAGAATTTGGAATTCATTTCAACAGGCCTTTGGATCGCAATTAAATCTGAGTACGACCTTTCATCCTCAAACTGACGGCCAGAGCGAACGGACAATCCAAACACTCGAAGATATGCTTCGTGCGTGTGTTATGGATTTAGGCGGCAATTGGGATACTCATCTACCTTTATTTGAGTTTTCCTACAATAACAGCTACCATAATAGTATACAAGTTGCACCGTTTGAAGCTCTTTATGGTCAAAAGTGTCGTTCTCCGCTATGTTGGGCGGAAACAGGCGATAGTCAGTTAATTGGTCCGGAGCTAGTTCAAGAGACTACGGATAAAATTTTCCAGATCCGAGACCGTATCAAGGCGGCTCGCAATCGACTAAAGAGCTACGCAAACAAAAAGCGAAAACAATTATCTTTCAAGGTCGGAGACAAAGTCTTGTTGAAAGTCTCGCCTTGGAAAGGCGTAGCGAGGTTCGGTAGGCGTGGAAAGCTAAACCCACGTTACATTGGACCATTTGAAATCTTAGAAAAGATTGACACTGTTGCATACAAGTTGAAGTTACCAGATGAACTTAGCAGTGTGCACCACACGTTTCATGTGTCGAATCTTAGAAAGAGTCCAACACAAGATACCGTTATCATCCCTGCGGATGAAATTCACATTAACAACAAACTTCAATTCACCGAAGAACCTGTTGAAGTCACGGACTGGAAGGTTCAGAAAACACGAAGAAGTCGTTTCAAGTTAGTAAAAGTTCGTTGGAACTCTCGTCACGGACCCGAGTATACTTGGGAACGTGAAGATCAAATGAAAGAAAAATATCCTTACCTGTTTCCAAAGACTCCTACAAAGAATAAGAAAGCTCGAATTTTGGGACGAAATTCTTAATAACAGGGGGAGAATGTGACAATTGCCACTTTCTGGTAAATTATTTACATTTAAAGCAATGAATTACATTATACAAATACGTGATTAGAATATCCGAAATGCATAATTTCATAATATACATCTTAGAATAATTATGGAATATTCATTTATGATGCACATGATTCATTTTTAGTGGTTACATTTGAAACAATGTAAACAGTGCTTCGAAACAACTAGAATAGTGCCTAGTAAACTAGTGTGCTGACAAAAACTCAGGATCCGTAGAAACTAGTGTAACGATATTTTTTTTTGGACTCAGACGAAAGTCCAACATCAATTATACAATAAACCCTACTTGGAAATACAAGGGTTTGGTCTAATATATTACCAATGTTCGATAGCACAAAAACTGCCGAAAATTGCCAAAAAGCACCAAAAATGACCATTTCAATATTTTTCCGCAAAAATTCAGCATTGGTATTTTTACTACAAAGTGCAAAATGGGTAGTTTAAACTCAAATTCCATATGAAAATACATAGGGAACATCATATAAAAATATAACCAAATGTTTCTCTACAACTTTCATAAGCACACCTTTCGACTATCTTCTTGCGGAACGAGCGACAAAAGACTATCCGAACTACAAATTGACATATGTAGTGAACTAGTGAACATTATTTTTGGTCATTTTCATACTATTGGTGATCATTCTAAGTCTTGAAACACCTTGACATTTGGTAATACATATAAACCTAAACATCTAAAACTTATTAACTTGTTTTTACCTTATTATTTTACCATCACATTTTTACCACAAAAATGACCCCCCCCCCCATGTTGAACCGTCAACCTCAAGTGGGCCCCCCCACTCTTTGTTTTTTTTCATTATTTTAATTAAATGATACTTATCTAGATTAAGGTGGAAGATGTGGTGGCGTGGTTATAACACTTCTCATTAATCACTAACACAATTACTCCTCATTTTCACCTTAACTTTCACACACTTAAGAACTCTCTCTTCATCTTCATCATTTCATCAAGAACACCATAGAAAACCCACTTCACTTCTTCATTTTTTTTATCAACAACATGGAGTATCATGGAACTTAAGAAGATCTAAAGCACCTAGAAGCTAAAGCAACCATTTTCATCCATCCAAGAGTCTTCTAACAACAAGATCTTCATCTTCTTTGTTTCTTAACATCATCTAGATCATCCCTAGCCTAGAGCTAGAAGTAAGCTTCTAAATTTATTATTTTTTTGTTCTTATTTATGTTATGATTATTATTATAACTAGTAAAATAACAAAATAATCATACATAATAATATGAAGATACAAAGAAGCAAAAATACAAATCATGCTATGTATATGGTTGTTTATGTTGTGATTAAAATTGTATTTGTATATTTGATCTTGTTGAGATGATTAAGACATGTATAACTTGTTAGATGATGTTCTAAAAATATGATCTAACAAGTATACATGAATATGTTAAAGTTTTTTTTTTAGATAATGGATGATCAAAATTTATGGTGTAATTAAAGTATCTAAGGTTTTAATTAAAAACAAGACTTTTTACAAGATAATAAAAAGTAACATACAACATGAGATTTTTATAAAAGTTGTTAAAACTAGAAGTAAACTTGGTTTTTGAACTAGTTAAAATATGTTAGGATCATGATCAAAACCCTACATGATTTGGAAATCATCTTGATAAGATTATGTTATAAATCTTATGTATATTATTTATAAAACTTATGAGTAAATTGTTAATGTTGATTTGAAAAGAAAAAGATATGTTGATTAAACATGGCAAAGTGATTAAAAACAAAGGTTATATGGCAAAATTTTCTTAAAAACTTTATGTTATAAAAACTACCATTATGGTTAAATCTTTACAAAATTTACAAAGATTTAAAAGAAAGGTTTTTATAAAAAGAAAAGACTTGATAAATATATATTTTTGAGAAAATATATATTTGTTCATTTTAACAAGTTGTGTGATATGTAATAATTGGTGTATTAGTTATATATATCAAAGATAGTGTCACACCCCGACCACGTAGAACATACAAAACGTGGCGGAAACGTCGGGGAGTGTTGTAACTGAATCATTGTTTCATAACACATGGAAATTTAAATATTGTTTTATTGATTAAATGAACTCATTGTTCTATTACAATCACATAAGTACAACTATGATCTTCCAAGTTTTAAAGTTGCTAAGGCACGAGTCAATCCTAAATGTAGCATGTATCAACAATCATCTCAAGACAGCACCTGAAACATGTGTAAAAATAGGTACGTCAGCATAAAAATGCCTGTGAGATACATAGGTTTTGTGAAAATGGGATTCATGACTTGAGTTTAAAGAAAACGTTTAATAACAGTCAGTCATGAACCTTGTAATTTGCTTTGTCTTGTAAATCATTTGAAAAATGGTAAAATCAGATGATATGAAAAAATAAGAGAACACTGTGTGGTTAAATGGATAACCATGTAAAATGAGTTTGTATAAGATAAGTCGTTTGTAAATCATTGTCTTGTGAAAGGTGTGTTATTCGTATAAAATGTTATATGACCTAAATTGAAATGATTCAAATAACGCTACGATATGTAATACCATACAAACACTTATATATAGGAAGTACCAGCGGCGTATCCACCATGCTTGTATCATATTACACACGCCTCGTTACTTAAGTCACTTATGCAAACCAAACCACCAATATAGAATGTTCATGTTTAAACCAATAGTCCAAGGTTATTGTATAACTCAAGTTAAATGTAAACCATGTAATGTATAAACAAAAGTTATGTATGGTAAGTGAAATGAGATTTCTTAAACCACAAGTAAAAATGTACAAAACAAGGTGTTTGAATAAATCAAAAGTTATGCTTTGTAAAATAATGTAAGGTTAATCGAATAACCTTATAGCAGCATATTAACAGTATACTTTGGATTTGTAAATAACATATTAAAAATATGTTTTGGTTTGTTGATAAAATGCTTATGTTGGTTCTGTACAATACCACACATGAGAGTATATCAAACTATACTTTTTGGGAGTATATCAAAATATACTTTAAAGGTGCGATTTAAGAATTCATTCAGACCTAGTGCATCAAACTACACCTTTGAGACTATAAGGATACCACAAAGGAAATCCCTATTTGGATGGAGAAACAAATTGGTTTCAGACATTCCATGACAACAGGAATGGGGTGTCTAGTCCTATAGCGCTATATAATACTACCAATCGGTCTGGTGAACAAAATAAGTACTATTCCAACAATTACTTTTGTAATCTTTGAGAAATCAATGTTTAAACCATAGCTAGTCATTTAGTTTGTCAAAAGATAAATACTAACATGCATAATCAATTATACTATGAAATCATGAAAATAACAGATAGGTACACATGCTTCACCCCAAAACAGTTGAAAACAGTAAAACAGGGGAACTATGTACTCACCTGAGATTGCTTAGTAGTCCTTGAGTAACAACCAAACAATGCTAGAGATCACGAATATCAAACGGCACCTAATAGGTAGCTATATTAACATACCTTACCAAAATCGGAAGGATCGGATAGTATGCGGGTTCGTAAACCAAACGAGTATGGAGACTCGTGTAATATGGTTGAACAAAGCCTACATACTAAAATGAAACCTAACCTAAGTGCTTACGGCCCATCACGACCCGTTTAGGTAGCTTATGCTACCATAACGCGTCGTTCGCGTAGAACGCGTTTGGAACGCCTAACATCATGACCACAAGGCATAACCTTGGAAGGTTATAGCTATGGTCACCTAATGTGTTTGGTCGGATCCTAATGATCGACCAAATAGGTCGGGTTCGAAAGTATAAGCGATGGTTTAGATCGCTTACCTTACGACCCTATATAAGCACTATACTAAAGTGACGAGCTAAGCATGTTAGAACATGCTTAACTAAGTTTAGAAAACAGGTTTGGCATCAAAACAAACGGCTTTGATGCCCACGAGTAGTTTGGTTACAAAATACGCAAGAATGCGCATTTTGGCCGAACTACGACTCGTCACTGAGCCTAGATAACGTGGTAATCAGTAGGTATAGTCACTACGGACTATAACCATCGTGATCACGCTCACGTTATGAAGTTCCATGAACTTCGTGTTGACCATAGGCTGGTCAATGCAGAAAGTCAACAAAACGTTGACTTTCGGACTCGAAAAGCGAATAAAAGAACGAAAGAACACTTACGGAGGGTCCCTGAATGCTAATCTAGATCAAAATAGCTCAGATATGAAACAAAGGTTCCAACTTAGAGCTTAGATCAGATTCTTGTGGGTTTTAACCAAAAAGGGGGGGGGGGAATTTATAGGAAAAGCAAAGCCGTTAGGATCGTTTCTTGAAAAACATGCTCGAATCTCGTGCGTACACTTGTCGCAAACTTGTGGTTACTGAAAAATGCCCCTTAGTGAGCTGAAAGGGCAAGTGAAAACATGTGGACGAGGTTTAATCAGCTGAGATTCGCTGACTAATCGATCTTATCTGATCTGCTAGTCTGACGCACCCGGCGTAAGGATTTGGGCAATCCTTACGCGCCCCGCCTGGCCCTGTCTGATCTGCACCACTTGCAGAATTTACAGTTTTGGTCCCTGTCGCGTATTTACGCCATTTCCGACTCTTCTAAGGCCCGTAAAGCCAACTTTAAGGCCCTAAAATGATGCCTAAACATTGTGGACATGAAACATGCCCAAAAATATGTCGGATGTTGGTTCGTTTGGCCGTACGATCGTGATGTTCGCTTAATTACGACGGAATGCGCATAAGCGCGAAAGACGATCCAAATGACGCGACGAATGGATTTTTCTCATGCCAAATACTAAGGCATAATATTAGGATGCTTACATAAATTTTTGGATGTACGGATGTATTCAGAATGTAAGTTATGTGCGAAAGTGCAAACTTGTGCACTTTTTGACACTTTTAGCCCCTGAATGATCCAAAAGTTTGTTTTAGCATACCAAACCCCTCAAAGCCTATTTCTAAGCTATGTAAAGGATATTTATGGTATGTTTAACTTATGGACATGTTCCGGAATGTTTGTTAAAGTTCAAATTGGCATACTTTCGCAGTTTGTCAAGTTTAGTCCCTGTAAGCGAATTAACTTGTTTTTGCCATACCAAAGCCTTCAAAACTTATTTCTAAGTTATGTAAAAGTTATTTAAGGTATGTTAAGCCTATGTCACTATTCCGGAGTGTTCGTTGGATTAAACTGGTTATTTTTACGCATCAGAGCGCGTATAACCCTCCAGAGAGCGATTTAAAGCTTAAAATCGAACAAGAGTTGATGTGTGCAAATGATACACATATTTTTACGAATCCCAAGTATGGGATACAATATTTCATTGTTTTGGAATTTGTTTGATGGTTGAAGTGACACAGGTGTCACAGTCTCCCCTACTTCAGGAAATTTCGTCCCGAAATTTAATTCTAGAGGAAACTTGTGAAGACAGCTGTGACGGTCTCGCCTTCTAATAGATCCCTTTAACCCTTAAGTAAAACTCGGGGCCATGTTAGGACTCTTAGCGAATTTGTTAACCCTCAAGTGAATTCCTTGTAATAGTAAAACATGGAATTTTGAACTACGGATAGAAGAACGTTTCTTATGAAGACTTATCATAGGAAACTTGGTGTGTGATTGAGATCAGAATTGGGGGAGCGTGAGAATAAATGACATTGGTCGAGGTCCGAGACTTCTCCCGTATCATTATTCTTGTCACTAGGTCTTAACACATGATGAAGCTTCCTGTGGCTCCTGTGCACTGAATTCCATAATTATGTAGGCCTCCATAATTACGTAATTCCTTGCACAGTCCGCACAGTCCATTTCATAATGCGTAGGAAAAATTACTTGAATAAACATGAAGCGATTCGACTAGACCACAAAAGAATCCTTTTAATTAGATCAACGAACGATATTTTTAACTAGATCAGCACATGATCTTCTTAACTAGACCGTCGTACGATCTCTTTAAATAGACCACTTAAGGGATCATTTTTAGTTACATCATCACATGATATTTCTAATCAGATTTTCAAAATCAATCTGTTTAAGCAGACCATTCAAGAGGTCCAATTATAGAATAATACTTTATAACCAGAGGGACTTAACTACAATGTTGAAATCCATTAAGGGTTTAAGATAGTATCTTTGGATATCCTATTATGAATCTCTCGTATGAGATATGAAAGATTCTATGAGGATTTGGATGGATCATATACAACCACAAAACATGTAAGAAAGCACATAAGCACAAATTTAGTTAACTTGATTCTTTATTTTGTTACCTTTAGGTATGGATATTCAAAGCACACTAGGAATCCAATCCATGGATTTCATTTGGTACTTTAATGATTTTTAAGTATCTGTCTATAAAGATATAGGGATTCTCAATAAGAGTTTGACTTTGTTTCTTAAAAGAAACGAGAGTTTAAGGTTCTTGGGGAGATCACAAGTGATCATAATATGATAGAACCATGCGAGTAGTTTGTCTTTGGGTTGACATCATAAGGTTTCATCAAGCATTCATACAAACGCATAAATTTTGCAGAAATAAAAACAACAAATCTTTATTTATGTAACAACGGAATTGTCTTGAAGTGTCAAAAGATAACAACCAAGGAAACACAAAACACTAATTGTTCACTGCTGCATCATTGTTCATATTTGCCTCATTGATGTTGAACACTCGTCCACGCGCTGGAGGTATGTTAACAAGCCTTGGGCAATTGTTCCTGTAGTGGGTAAGGTCACCACAGTTATAACATGACCCTGGAGGGAACCGTGCTGGAACAGCAGCAGGGTTTGCAGCAGCTTGATTTGCATAACGACAAACATTGATCAAATGTCCCAACCGCCCACAGTGGGTACATTTGTGACACTGCTCTTGCTCTAGATGATGACAGTTGCATTTGTTGCACAAAGGTGCGGTACCAACATAGTTTTGTCTTTTACGAGGTTGTGCTGGCTGGTTTGGTGCAACTTGTTTGTCTTGAGCAGTTACAGCGTAGCTTTGAGAGGCTTTGCGCTTCTTCTTCTTGAACACCTCAACATTTTCTTCCTTTGGTTCCACATGAGCAGTCTTGTCAGATGGTCTTAAGTCGCCCTTTCGAAACAGCTTGCGCTTCCTGATATGGGATTCAGTCAGAGTGGCAGCCAATTCGATGGCTTGTCTGACAGTAGCAGGGTTGCTGCCAGTAACGATATCCTGAACTACGTCAGGAAGCCCATCAATGTATTTCTCAATCGCCATATCCAGAGGCGTAACCATAGTAGGGCATAACAAGCTCAATTCCTCATAGCGGTCAGTATAGGCTCGATGTTCCCCACTGTCTTGCTTTAAATCATCAAATTCCCTTTCCAGAGCCCTAAGCTCATGACGAGGACAGAATTCCTTCATCATAAGAGCCCTAAGCTCGGCCCAAGTCTGTGCTAATGCAACCTCAGCACCGCGGTCTCTCATAACCCCGTTCCACCACGTAAGAGCCCTCTTCTTAAACACACTCGAAGAAAACTCGACCTTGCGATTTTCAGGACACTGAACGTGACGGAAAGTATTCTCAATGCTCTCGAACCATTGAAGAAGCCCAGTTGCTCCCTCAGAACCACTAAACTTGAGTGGTTTAGCCGAGTTAAAAATCTTGAAATTGCATGGAGCATTGTTGTTGTTGATGGCTTGAGTTATTTGAGCATAACGATTTGGGAAGGCAGCAGCCATTTGCTGCGCGATAATTTCAGCCAGTTCGGCATTTGCCATCTGATTGTCGCGTCGAGGAGGCATTCTAAAAGAGGAAACATGAGAGGAAACGAGTGAGAGAATTAGACGAAAAGAATGAGATGAAACAAATCTGATGAAAGCAAGGATAGTGGTCATTTGTTTGTTACTACAAAGCAACAAACGGCCTCGGTGATTAGTCAAAGTAAATAGGTCAAAAATAATGTATCGCGAAGACATGCTCGCCTATAAGTGGACACTCACCCCAAGAGTTCCCAGGTAAGAGTGACTGGTCCGATTATGTGGATTTGTACGAACACTCTAGCCTTAGACAGAAAACTCAGGGTACAGGCATCCACTCTTCCAGATTGCACGTGTTCACATTATTTAGACCAACTTTGACGGGATTTTGAAAACTTAAAGGGTTCAAAACCATATAATAAATCATCCTAGAACAGATGATTAGTTTTCAAAGCGGGATAGAAATTTATGTTATTATTGTGGTTGTCACCTAAGAATAAGTGACGGTATTGTTTTAAAACTAGACACAAGAAAACTTGTGTTAGGGTCCTAGGAAGGTTATAGACTAGGTCAAAGCATTGCTAGTAACCTAATTCCCTATAACCATGAGCTCTGATACCAACTTTTCTGTCACACCCCGACCACGTAGAACATACAGAACGTGGCGGAAACGTCGGGGAGTGTTGTAACAGAATCATTGTTTCATAACACATGGAAATTTAAATATTGTTTTATTGATTAAATGAACTCATTGTTCTATTACAATCACATAAGTACAACTATGATCTTCCAAGTTTTAAAGTTTCTAAGGCACGAGTCCATCCTAAATGTAGCATGTATCAACAATCATCTCAAGACAGCACCTGAAACATGTGTAAAAATTGTTGGACCGTTCTATGACCCTAAAAGTCAGTCGAAGTAGTTCATCTTCATGTATGAAGGCGGAATCAACATATATGAAGTTACAACAGCTTATCCTTTCAATTCCTTATTTTTCTATTGCTTTCTGATGAAATTTTGGCAGAGTTTCAGCACCGTAGCACACACATACACTGTTATAAATGAGAACCGCTCCACCCTATTTATAGATATCTTGGGTCGCTCATAAGACAAACCAAATGAGCCATCCAGATCACTTGTCCTAAAAGCGATCCAGGGTTTTGACTAAAAAGCGGCCCACTAAGACAAATGACATATAAGCGATCCTATATCAAACTATCTTAATATTTACACTTTGACCCCTATAGACCAATCTTGACTTCAGACTTTTTGTAGACGCAGTCAACAGACATTCCGTGCATCAACAGACTCCCCCATGGATGTTGACGTAGTCTTTTAGCATCTTCAGATCCATAGTCTTCAGTCTTTGTCTTTTCACCAACTCTGTCTATCATCTCAAGCATTCTTCACAAGTTCTCGGACTGTCTTCAAGCTCTATCTACAAACTTCCCATTATCTGTTGATCCAGACTCCCCCTCTCACTGACTCCCCCTCTCAGTATGTTGGAATCTTGAGATATCTGGTTCAAGCTTTTGCAGTTTGCCTCCGTTGGGAAATATTGTCCAAACCTGTTACTCAACCAATAACATTACAATCTATCTTTTCAAACAATAAACACAAATTCAATCAGCTTTTAGAAATCCACTCAAGTTTTCAAGTTCAAGTTAATTGTGACACCTGTGTCACTCCAACCATCAAACAAATGCCAAACCAATGAAATATTTTATTTCATACTTGGGATTTGTATAAATATGTGTATGTTTTGCACATATCAATTCTTGTTCAATTTCAAACTCTACAACACTTTCTGAGGAATTATACGCAAACTAGTGCGTTAACGTACTCAGTTTAGTGCGACAAATACTCCGGAAGACCATCATACACTTAACATACCTTAAATAACCTTCACATAACTTAGAAATAAGTTTCGAAGGCTTTGGTATGGCAAAAACAAGTTAATTCGCTTACAGGGACTAAACTTGACAAACTGTGAAAGTATGCCAATTTGAACTGTAACAAACATTCCGGAACATGCCCATAAGTTAAACATACCATAAATATCCTTTACATAGCTTAGAAATAGGCTTTGAGGTGTTTGGTATGCTAACACAAACTTTTGGATCATTCAGGGACTAAAAGTGTCAAAAAGTGCACAAGTTTGCACTTTCGCGCATAACTTACGTTCTGAATACATCCGGACATCCAAAAATTTATGTAAGCATCCTTATATTATGCCTTAGTGTTTGGCATGAGAAAAATCATTCGTCGCGTCATTTGGATCGTTTTTCGCGCTTATGCGCATTCCGTCGTAATTAAGCGAACATCGCGTTCGTACGACCAAACGAACCAACATCCGGAACATTTTTGGGCATGTTTCATGTCCACAATGTTTAGGCATCATTTTAGGGCCTTAAAGATGGCTTTACAGGTCTTGAAAGGGCTGGAAATGGCTTAAAAACGCAACAGGGGCCAAATATGTAAATTCTGCAAGTGGTGCAGATCAGAGGGGCCAGGCGGCCCGCGTAAGGTTTGCCCAAATGTGTAGGCGGGCCGCGTAAGGATGTCTGACAGAAGATTTTGCATTTAATGCAGAATCTGGCCTTTCGTTCGATCAAGGGGCGATGCCTTTTCACCCAAATGAAGGGCCAAGGGCCAAGTTTAGTGTATTTAACCCCTGGACACATGTACGCACGAGATCAAGGCACGATATTCGATAAAACGATCCTAACGGTTCCACTTTTCCTATAAATACCCCCCCCCCTTTAGTGTAAAAATCACAAAATCAGATCTTAAGGCTCTAAGTTGGAACCGTTGTTTCATACCTGAGCTATTTGATCTTGATTAGCACTCGGGGACCCTCCGTAAGTCTTCTTTTGTTCTTTTATTCGCTTTTCGAGTCCGAAAGTCAACGTTTTGTTGACTTTCTGCATTGACCAGCTTTTGGTCAATGTGAAGTTCATGGAACTTCATAACGTGAGCGTGATCACGATGGTTATGGTCCATAGTGACCATACCTACTGATTACCACGTTATCTAGGCTTAGTGACGAGTCGTAGTTTCGGCCAAAATGCGCATTCTTGCGTATTTTGTAACCAAACTACTCGTGGGCATCAAAGCCGTTTGTTTTGATGCCAAACCTGTTTCTAAACTTAGTTAAGCATGTTCTAACATGCTTAGCTCGTCACTTTTAGTTTAGTGCTTATATAGGGTCGTAAGGTAAGCGATTTAAACCATCGCTTATACTTTCGAACCCGACCCATTTGGTCGGTCATTAGGACCCGACCAAACACATTAGGTGACCATAGCTATAACCTTCCGAGGTTATACCGTGTGGTCGCAATGTTAGGCGTTCCGAACGCGTTCTACGCGAACGACGCGTTAGGGTAGCATAAGCTACCTAAACGGGTCGTGATGGACCGTAAGCACTTAGATTAGGTTTCATTTTAGTATGTAGGCTTTGCTAAGCCATATTACACGAGTCTCCATACTCGTTTGGTTTACGAACCCGCGTACTGTCCGATCCTTCCGATTTGGTCCGGTATATTAACATAAGCTACCTATTAGGTGCCGTTGATATTCCGTGATCTTTAGCATTATCCGGTTATTATACAAGGAATCCAAAGCAATCTCAGGTGAGTACATAGTTCCCCTCTTCTACTGTTTTCAACTGTTTTGGGGTGAAGCATGTGTACCTATCTGTTATTTTCATGATTTCAAAGTATAATTGATTATACGTATCTTTTAACAAACTGATTGATTATCTATGGTTTAAACACTGATTTCTCAAAGATTACAAAAGTAATTGTTGGAATAGTACTTATTTTGTTCACCAGACCGATTGGTAGTATGATATAGCGCTATAGGACTAGACACCCCATTCCTGTTGTCATGGAATGTCTGAAACCAATTTGTTTCTCCATCCAAATAGGGATTTCCTTTGTGGTATCCTTATAGTCTCAAAGGTGTAGTTTGATGCACCAGGTCTGAATGAATTCTTAAATCGCACCTTTAAAGTATATTTTGATATACTCCCAAAAAGTATAGTTTGATATACTCTCATGTGTGGTATTGTACAGAACCAACAAATATTTTGTAATCATCCAAAGCATATTTTGATATGTTATTTACAAACCAAGACATAGTTTAATATGTTATTTATCACATCCAAAGCATATTCTGATATGTTACTTACAAAACTAAAACATAGTTTAAATGTGTTATTTATAAATCCAAGGTATACTTGTGATATACTACTGAAAACGATTATTTTGAACAACTAAAGTATATTTAATATACTATCTATCAAACGATTTGGTTTTGGTTAGTGTTTAGATAACGGAACGAGTGTAATGTGATGAAAACATGGTAGATACGCCGCTGGTACTTCTTATATATAAGTGTTTTCATTGCATTACATACCGTTGCGTTATTTAGTACACTTGGGTTAACAATATTGGAACTGAAAATATATTTTAATATATTACTTATTCAACTTTCTTAAAACCAAAGTATATTTTATACATACCATAAACGTTTTATCCAAAACATTGTTTTTCAAACAACTTAACTTATATAAACTCATTTTTCACGGTTATTCATTTAACCATACATTATTCTCTTATTTATACATATCATCTGATCTTATCATTTTTCAAACGATTTACAAGACAAAGCAAATTACCAGGTTCATGACTGACTATTACTAAACATTCTTTAAACTCAAGTCATGAATTCCGTTTTCACAAAACCTATGTATCTCACAGGCATTTTTATGCTGACGTACCTATTTTTACACATGTTTCAGGTGCTGTCTTGAGATGATTGTTGATACATGCTACATTTAGGATGGACTCGTGCCTTAGCAACTTTAAAACTTGGAAGATCATAGTTGTACTTATGTGATTGTAATAGAACAACGAGTTCATTTAATCAATAAAACAATATTTAAATTTCCATGTGTTATGAAACAATGATTCTGTCCCAACACTCCCCGACGTTTCCGCCACGTTTTGTTGTTACACGTGGTCGGGGTGTGACAGAAAAGATGGTATCAGAGCTCATGGTTATAGGGAATTAGGTTATTAGTAATGCTTTGACCTAGTCTATAACCTTCCTAGGACCCTAACGCGAGTTCACTTGCGTTTAGTCATAAAACAACACCGTCACCTATCCTTGGGCGACGATCGCAACAAGAACATAAATTTCAAAACCGCTTTGAAAACTAATCATCTGTTCTAGGATGATTGATTACTAGGTTTTGAACCCTCTGTTATAAGGTTTTGAACCCTTTTGAATTTTCAAAATCCCGACAAAGTTGGTCTAAATAATGTGAACACATGCAAACTGGAAGGGTGGGTGCCTGTACCCTGAGTTTTCTGTCTAAGGCTAGAGTGTTCGTACAAATCCACATAATCGGACCAGTCACTCTTACCTGGGAACTCTTGGGGTGAGTGTCCACTTATAGGCGAGCATGTCTTCGCGATACATTATTTTTGATCTATTTGCTTTGATTAATCCCAGGTCGTTTGTTGCTTTGTAGTAACAGACAGACGACCACTATCCTTGCTTTCATCAGATTTGTTTCATCTCATCCTTTTCGTCTAATTCTCTCACTCGTTTCCTCTCATGTTTCCTCTTTTAGAATGCCTCCTCGACGCGGCAATCAAATGGCGAATGCCGAACTGGCGGAAATTATCGCGCAGCAAATGGCTGCTGCCTTCCCAATTCTTTATGCTCAAATAACTCAAGCCATCAACAACAACAATGCTCCATGCAATTTCAAGATTTTTAACTCGGCTAAACCGCTCAAGTTTAATGGTTCTGAGTGAGCAACTAGTCTTCTTCAATGGTTCGAGAGCATTGAGAATACTTTCCGTCACGTTCAGTGTCCTGAAAATCGCAAGGTCGAGTTTTCTTCGAGTGTGTTTCAGAAGAGGGCTCTTACGTGGTGGAACGGGGTTATGAGAGACCGCGGTGCAGAGGTTGCATTAGCACAGACTTGGGCCGAGCTTAGGGCTCTTATGATGAAGGAGTTCTGTCCTCGTCATGAGCTTAGGGCTCTAGAAAGGGAATTTGATGATTTAAAGCAAGACAGTGGGGAACATCGAGCCTATACTGATCGCTATGAGGAATTGAGCTTGTTATGCCCTACTATGGTTACGCCTCTGGATAAGGCGATTGAGAAATACATTGATGGGCTTCCTGACGTAGTTCAGGACATCGTTACTGGCAGCAACCCTACTACTGTCAGACAAGCCATTGAATTGGCTGCCACTCTGACTGAATCCCAAATCAGGAAGCGCAAGCTGTTTCGGAAGGGCGACTTAAGACCATCTGACAAGACTGCTCATGTGGAACCAAAGGAAGAAAGTGCTGAGGTGTCCAAGAAGAAAAAGCGCAAAGCCTCTCAAAGCTACGCTGTAACTGCTCAAGACAAACAAGTTGCACCAAACCAGCCAACACAACCTCGTAAAAGACAAAACTATGTTGGTACTGCACCGTTGTGCAACAAATGCAACCGTCATCATCTAGAGCAAGAGCAGTGGCACAAATGTACCCACTGTGGGCGGTTGGGACATTTGATCAATGTTTGTCGTTATGCAAATCAAACTGCTGCAAACCCTGCTGCTGTTCAAGCACGGTTCCCTCCAGGGTCATGTTATAACTGTGGTGACCTTACCCACTACAGGAACAACTGCCCAAGGCTTGTTAACATACCTCCAGCGCGTGGACGAGTGTTCAACATCAATGAGGCAAACATGAACAATGATGCAGCAGTGAACAATTAGTGTTTTGTATTACCTTAGTTGCTATCTTTTGACACTTCAAGACAATTCCGTTGTTACATAAATAAAGATTTGTTGTTTTTATTTCTGCAAAATTTATGCGTTTGTGTGAATGCTTGATGCAACTTTATGATGTCAACCCAAAGACAAACTACTCGTATGGTTCTGTCATGATCACTTGTGATCTCCCCAAGAACCTTAAACTCTCGTTTCTTTTAAGAAACAAAGTCAAACACTTATTGAGAATCCCTCTATCTTTATAGATAGATCTTCATAAATCGTTAAAGTGCCAAATGAAATCCATAGGTTGGATTCCTAGTGTGCCTTAATATCCATACCTAAGGATAACAAAATAAAGAATCAAGTTAACTAAATTTGTGCTTATGTATTTTCTTACAAGTTTTGTGGTTGTATGTGATCCATCCAAATCCTCATAGAATCTTTCATATCTTCATACGAGAGATTCATAATGGGATATCCAAAGATACTATCTTAAACCCTTAATGGATTTCAACAGTGTAGTTAAGTCCCTCGGGGTATAAAGTATTATTCTATAATTGGACCTCTTGAAAGGTCTGCTTAAACAGATTGATTTTGAAAATCTGATTAGAAATATCATGTGATGATATAAAAATGATCCCTTAAGCGGTCTATTTAAAGAGATCGTACGACGGTCTAGTTAAGAAGATCATGTGTTGATATAGTTAAAAAGATCGTTCGTTGATCGAATTAAAAGGATCCTTTGGTGGTCTAGTCAAATCGCTTCATATTTATTCAAGTAATTTTTCCTACGGATTATGAAATGGACTGTGCGGACTGTGCAAGGAATTATGTAATTATGGAGGCCTACATAATTATGGAATTCAGTGCACAGGAACCACAGGAAGTTTCATCATGTGTTAAGACCTAGTGACAAGAATAATGATACGGGAGAAGTCTCGGACCTCGACCAATGTCATTTATTCTCACACTCCCCCAATTCTGATCTCAATCACACACCAAGTTTTCCTATGATAAGCCTTCATAAGAAACGTTCGTCAATCAGTAGTTCAAAATTTCATGTTTTATTATTTCAAGGAATTCACTCTGAGGGTTAAAAAATTCGCTAAGAATCCTAACATGGCCCAGGGTTTTACCTAAGGGTTCAATAGATCTATTATAAGGCGAAACCTTCACAGCTGTCCTCACGAGTTTCCTCTAGAATTAAATTTCGGGACGAAATTTCCTAAAGTAGGGGAGACTGTGACACCTGTGTCACTCCAACCATCAAACAAATGCCAAACCAATGAAATATTTTATGTGTATGTTTTGCACATATCAATTCTTGTTCAATTTCAAACTCTACAACACTTTCTGAGGAATTATACGCAAACTAGTGCGTTAACGTACTCAGTTTAGTGCGACAAATACTCCGGAAGACCATCATACACTTAACATACCTTAAATAACCTTCACATAACTTAGAAATAAGTTTCGAAGGCTTTGGTATGGCAAAAACAAGTTAATTCGCTTACAGGGACTAAACTTGACAAACTGTGAAAGTATGCCAATTTGAACTGTAACAAACATTCCGGAACATGCCCATAAGTTAAACATACCATAAATATCCTTTACATAGCTTAGAAATAGGCTTTGAGGTGTTTGGTATGCTAAAACAAACTTTTGGATCATTCAGGGACTAAAAGTGTCAAAAAGTGCACAAGTTTGCACTTTCGCGCATAACTTACGTTCTGAATACATCCGGACATCCAAAAATTTATGTAAGCATCCTTATATTATGCCTTAGTGTTTGGCATGAGAAAAATCCATTCGTCGCGTCATTTGGATCGTTTTTCGCGCTTATGCGCATTCCGTCGTAATTAAGCGAACATCGCGTTCGTACGACCAAACGAACCAACATCCGGAACATTTTTTGGCATGTTTCATGTCCACAATGTTTAGGCATCATTTTAGGGCCTTAAAGATGGCTTTACAGGTCTTGAAAGGGCTGGAAATGGCTTAAAAACGCAACAGGGGCCAAATATGTAAATTCTGCAAGTGGTGCAGATCAGAGGGACCAGGCGGCCCGCGTAAGGTTTGCCCAAATGTGTAGGCGGGCCGCGTAAGGATGTCTGACAGAAGATTTTGCATTTAATGCAGAATCTGGCCTTTCGTTCGATCAAGGGGCGATGCCTTTTCACCCAAATGAAGGGCCAAGGGCCAAGTTCAGTGTATTTAACCCCTGGACACATGTACGCACGAGATCAAGGCACGATATTCGATAAAACGATCCTAACGGTTCCACTTTTCCTATAAATACCCCCCCCCTTAGTGTAAAAATCACAAAATCAGATCTTAAGGCTCTAAGTTGGAACCGTTGTTTCATACCTGAGCTATTTGATCTTGATTAGCACTCGGGGACCTTCCGTAAGTCTTCTTTCGTTCTTTTATTCGCTTTTCGAGTCCGAAAGTCAACGTTTTGTTGACTTTCTGCATTGACCAGCTTTTGGTCAATGTGAAGTTCATGGAACTTCATAACGTGAGCGTGATCACGATGGTTATGGTCCATAGTGACCATACCTACTGATTACCACGTTATCTAGGCTCAGTGACGAGTCGTAGTTTCGGCCAAAATGCGCATTCTTGCGTATTTTGTAACCAAACTACTCGTGGGCATCAAAGCCGTTTGTTTTGATGCCAAACCTGTTTCTAAACTTAGTTAAGCATGTTCTAACATGCTTAGCTCGTCACTTTTAGTTTAGTGCTTATATAGGGTCGTAAGGTAAGCGATTTAAACCATCGCTTATACTTTCGAACCCGACCCATTTGGTCGGTCATTAGGACCCGACCAAACACATTAGGTGACCATAGCTATAACCTTCCGAGGTTATACCGTGTGGTCGCAATGTTAGGCGTTCCGAACGCGTTCTACGCGAACGACGCGTTAGGGTAGCATAAGCTACCTAAACGGGTCGTGATGGACCGTAAGCACTTAGATTAGGTTTCATTTTAGTATGTAGGCTTTGCTAAGCCATATTACACGAGTCTCCATACTCGTTTGGTTTACGAACCCGCGTACTGTCCGATCCTTCCGATTTGGTCCGGTATATTAACATAAGCTACCTATTAGGTGCCGTTGATATTCCGTGATCTTTAGCATTATCCGGTTATTATACAAGGAATCCAAAGCAATCTCAGGTGAGTACATAGTTCCCCTCTTCTACTGTTTTCAACTGTTTTGGGGTGAAGCATGTGTACCTATCTGTTATTTTCATGATTTCAAAGTATAATTGATTATACGTATCTTTTAACAAACTGATTGATTATCTATGGTTTAAACACTGATTTCTCAAAGATTACAAAAGTAATTGTTGGAATAGTACTTATTTTGTTCACCAGACCGATTGGTAGTATGATATAGCGCTATAGGACTAGACACCCCATTCCTGTTGTCATGGAATGTCTGAAACCAATTTGTTTCTCCATCCAAATAGGGATTTCCTTTGTGGTATCCTTATAGTCTCAAAGGTGTAGTTTGATGCACCAGGTCTGAATGAATTCTTAAATCGCACCTTTAAAGTATATTTTGATATACTCCCAAAAAGTATAGTTTGATATACTCTCATGTGTGGTATTGTACAGAACCAACAAATATTTTGTAATCATCCAAAGCATATTTTGATATGTTATTTACAAACCAAGACATAGTTTAATATGTTATTTATCACATCCAAAGCATATTCTGATATGTTACTTACAAAACTAAAACATAGTTTAAATGTGTTATTTATAAATCCAAGGTATACTTGTGATATACTACTGAAAACGATTATTTTGAACAACTAAAGTATATTTAATATACTATCTATCAAACGATTTGGTTTTGGTTAGTGTTTAGATAACGGAACGAGTGTAATGTGATGAAAACATGGTAGATACGCCGCTGGTACTTCTTATATATAAGTGTTTTCATTGCATTACATACCGTTGCGTTATTTAGTACACTTGGGTTAACAATATTGGAACTGAAAATATATTTTAATATATTACTTATTCAACTTTCTTAAAACCAAAGTATATTTTATACATACCATAAACGTTTTATCCAAAACATTGTTTTTCAAACAACTTAACTTATATAAACTCATTTTTCACGGTTATTCATTTAACCATACATTATTCTCTTATTTATACATATCATCTGATCTTATCATTTTTCAAACGATTTACAAGACAAAGCAAATTACCAGGTTCATGACTGACTATTACTAAACATTCTTTAAACTCAAGTCATGAATTCCGTTTTCACAAAACCTATGTATCTCACAGGCATTTTTATGCTGACGTACCTAATTTTACACATGTTTCAGGTGCTGTCTTGAGATGATTGTTGATACATGCTACATTTAGGATGGACTCGTGCCTTAGCAACTTTAAAACTTGGAAGATCATAGTTGTACTTATGTGATTGTAATAGAACAACGAGTTCATTTAATCAATAAAACAATATTTAAATTTCCATGTGTTATGAAACAATGATTCTGTCCCAACACTCCCCGACGTTTCCGCCACGTTTTGTTGTTACACGTGGTCGGGGTGTGACATTAATGACCCTGAATACTTGATTAATCTACCAAGTTCAATTTAATGACCCTGGTTGATCTTTTGATGAATCACACTGATTTAGTAAAACTATTTTCCAATTTTCTGAAAATAACAAGTATCAACTTAATGAACTTGTTTGTAACTTTGAAAACAAACAAATTTCCAACAATATAAGCTCTCCTCGATCTTCAGCTCAGAACCTCCTGCATCTGCTTCATCTTTCTAGAATCCGACAATCAACTTTCCACTCTGGTTTGTCTAAAATAAAGCAGAAATAAAATCTTTTTGAATTTTAAGATGATCTAAACTAAGAAATGAAATAACAGAAAACTTAAATTGCAGAAAATAAACTATTTACAGGTTTGTTTTTGGCGAGCGAGTCAGGGAATCATATCAGCTTTTCAGACAGATTACATGTACCGTTAAGTTACATTACATACTCAGATTTAAACAATTCACCTCTATTGTCGATATACTGATCCATCTTAAATTTTCACACAAACTTCAATCTATTCAGGATACGGTTTAAGTGTTTTAAGAACATAGCTCAATTCATGTGTCCCACCTCTTGAATATACTCCCGTATCTAGAATCCCAATATTTAGTCTTACAGGCAAGAATACTACAATGATGTCTGTACATAAATTTGGGGTTAAATGCGAGAACTGAGTGATCTCAGGTCAGAACTACCGTTCAGCAGAGAGATATCAGCTTCGACTTTGCAGTATGTCCCCTTTAGAGGATCTTTTCAGCTACAACAACTGATTATCAATTTTATTGTCTAATCAGCTGAGGGCTTTATGCTCTGTTTCAAGCATTTTGGATAAAGTATTAGCCAAGGACTAGGTCAGAACTACCGTTCAGCAGAAGTCCCGGAATAATACCCCAGACATCATAGAGTATAACCACCTAGTATATCAGAATACGAGACCTTTCAAACGAGATTTCAGGGGTTACCTATATATCCAAGTAGTGTTCCCCACGAATTTCACCAGTTTGAAATTTTAGGTTTATATCCCGAATAAATCTACTAAATGTACGAAAACCTATCGACACATCGTTAATGAGACTGTTTAACTCATTTTGTCTTTCCAAATCTTTAGCATACTGTAATTGTCTAGCTGATGTACTATCATTTTCCCTATATACACAAGCTCTTTTTCAATTTTATCATGTTTTTGGATTTTTGCATTTTTTTACTGTTTTTGTATTTATCTCAAAATAAACTATGTACAACTATCTATCTATCTCCCCCTAAATACCAAAACACGAAAAAAATCGACAAACCATCGCAGATTGTTTCTCATCTTCATCCGCAACAGTACTCTCATCAACGCTCACAACCCCATCCGACACCGAAAGCAATTTCATACCATTAAGTTTTAACAAATATTGAAACCGATTTTTATCAAAAGCTTTGGTATGCAAATCAGCTTTTTGTTCGTCAGTGTGGATTTTCTCAATTCGTATCAACTTTTTCTCGAAGCAATCGCGAATAAAGTGATGACGAATCTCGATATGTTTAGTTTTAGCGTGATGTACTGGATTTTTAGTTATATTAATTGCGGCCTCATTATCAACAAACAGAGGTGTGTTAAGAAACTGCAAACCGTAGTCGCGCATCTGTTGCTGTATCCACAGGATCTGAGAGCAGCAACTGCTAGCAGAAACATACTCCGCTTCACATGTAGATAGCGCCACAGATGTTTGTTTCTTACACTGCCAAGTAACCAATCTCGGACCAAAGAACTGGCATCCTGCAGTTGTTGATTTTGCGTTGATTTTGCAGCATCCGAAATCCAAATCGGAAAACCCTTCGAGTGTAAAATCGCCTTTGCGAGGATACCACAACCCCAATGTGGGTGTGCCTTTCAAGTAACGTAAAATCCTCTTCACAATAATCATGTGCGATTCTCTCGGGTTAGACTGAAATCTTGCTGCGAGGCACGTTGGGTACATGATGTCAGGACGTGAAGCAGTTAGGTACATCAAAGAACCTATCATGGATCGATAAAGTGTCTCATCAACCCTGTCTCCGGTGAGATCTGGGTGAATCCCATGATTAGTCGCAAGTGGGGTAGCAGCTGGAGTAGAACTTGACATTCCAAATTTCTCCAGAATATCATGCACGTACTTCGTTTGATGAATGAAAATTCCCTCAGGAAGTTGTTCAACTTGTAATCCCAGAAAGAATTTCATCTCCCCCATTGAAGACATTTCAAATTTCTGCTTCATCACCTGTTCAAAATCTTTGCATAATTTCTCATTTGTTGACCCAAAAATTATATCGTCTACATAAATTTGTACTATCAGAAGATGACCATCAACGACTTTAGTGAAGAGAGTGGCATCTACTTTTCCACGTATGAACTGGTTAGCGAGTAGGTGTTGAGACAAAGTCTCGTACCAGGCTCTCGGCGCCTGATGTAGACCATACAACTCTTTATCCAGCAGATAAACTTTGCTTTTGTGGATTGGGTCAGTAAAGCCCGGCGGCTGACCAACATAAACCTCCTCTTTGACCTTCCCATAAAGAAACGCTGATTTAACATCTAACTGAAATACTTTCAAATTCTTCCAAGACGCAAATGCTAGGAAAATTCTGATAGCCTCTAGTCGTGCGACAGGAGCATAGACTTCGGTAAAATCAATCCCCTCCTGTTGACTAAAGCCCTGAACAACGAATCGAGCTTTGTTTCTTACAACCACTCCTCTATCGTCCCTCTTACATTTGAAAACCCATTTTGTATTGATTTTTCTTTGACCATCCGGTAAATCAACCAACTTCCACACACCTAACTTCTCAAACTGACTTAATTCTTCTTGCATCGGTAGCGATCCCAAGAGTCTTCAGTAAGCGCCTCTTTGTAAGTTCTCGGTTCGACCTGCGAGATAAAACAACTTAATGAAATTTCAGTTTGTAAAGGTGCTACTGTAGAATAAAAACATGTTAAGCCCTGGTCAATTTGACGTCTCGTGTGAACGCCCAATTGCAATTCTCCTATTATCAACTCCTCTGGATGATAAGAAAGAGTTCGCGGCATCACTTCGCTTGGAACTTCTACATTTTCCTCCAGATTAGTAACATTCTGCTCTGCATCTTGTTCACCAACTTGGTTTGTTTGTCTTGACAACTGGATCTGCTCCCCCTCAAGATCTAAACCACCATGGTCAAAAACTGCCCTATTTTCAGCTTCTTGATCATCATTCACCTCCGACTGATTACCAGGAGCAACTTCATCATCGTGTTCACCAGCGTTACTAGGACCTGCTTCATCATCATTTGAAGTCTCCCGAGGTCTTCTAGAATACTCTGCTGGAAACCTGAGCGACGATTCATACTCTCGTAAAATATCCAGCTCATCAAAGAAATCTTCCTCTTCCTCTGATTCTTCTCTCATGTCAAACGATTCCCAAAGTTTGTCATAATGATAACGCCATGAATCACCAGGATTCTGAGGCGGCATAGTATAACCCTGACATTCAACATTCGCTGCTTCAATAATACGCTTTTCACTTGGAACAAAGACAGGTCGTGTAGGACCTGAATATCCAACAAATATTCCTTCAAAGTTCTTTGAACCAAACTTGCCATTAGGCTCTATTACCGTACAGGGTGACCCAAACGGTTCTAGATACTTCAAATTCGGCTTGCGTTTATTGATTAGCTCAAAACACGTCTTGTTGAACTTCTTCACAGTAAGAACTCTATTGAGAGTATAGCATGCAGCAGAAACAGCTTCAGCCCAGAAATTAATTGGTAACTTGGAATCTGCAAGCATCGTTCTGGCTGTCTCGATTAGCATCCGGTTCTTGCGTTCTGCAACTCCATTTTGCTGAGGAGTGTACGGAGCACTAAACTCATGCAGTATACCTCTTTCATCACAGTATTCCTCCATCTTACTGTTTTTGAACTCAGTACCATTATCACTTCGAATTCTACAAATCGGTCTCTGGTACAGATTCTCAATTTTCTTAAACAATACTATCAAGCTATCAAAGGTTTCGTCTTTTGTTTTCAAAAACTTGACCCACGAAAATCTGGAGTAGTCATCAGTCACGACCAAACAGTATGAATCTCCTGTTATACTTTTGACGTTCACTGGACCAAATAAATCCATATGAAGTCTTTCCAAAGGTCTTGAAACTGAATTGACTTGCTTTGTAGGGTGTGACTTTTTCTTCTGTTTGCCTTTGACACAGCTTATGCACTCCCCTTCTAGATGAAAACCTTTAATATTCACTCCAGTGACCAAGTCGTTATGCACTAAGTGATTCATTTTCCTTAGGTGAATATGCCCCATCTTTCGGTGCCATAACCTTGACTCTTTCTCCGTTTCTCTGGACACAAAACAATGAGCCTGACCCGTGGTTGTAGTAGCAACGCTCATGTCCAATACGTACAGATCGTTGACTCTTGGTGCCCTCATGATGATCCACTCTTCAGGTATCACAAATCCCGGTTTCAAGATCAAACATTCTTTGTCGGTGAAATGAGTAGTATACATCCTGTCATAGATCTGGGAGATACTCAGCAGGTTGTTCTCCAGCTCAGCGATGTAGTTATCTCTCTCAAACGTTATAACGCCATTTGACAGCGTTCCTTCACCTATGATCCTTCCTCCTTGATTACCCGCAAAACCCACATAACCACCATTAATGTTATTCACATCATACAGCAATGTGGTCTTCCCTGTCATATGCCTTGACGCTCCACTATCCATTATCCACCTGGATACAAGTTTTGGAAGATCCTGCACATAACAAATCATCATTTAAACAACTTCAAGAAAGATGCCGATTCATGCTTCGCGATCCAGGAAGCTCCGGCAATTCAAACTGTTTAGTCAAACATGGTGTCCACCCAGGCCTCATCAGCCTTAGGTGTAACCGTGACTTTAGCAATTTGAATTTTGAAATTCTTAGACTGAAGAGGTGGAAATTGTGCATCATAATCAACCGTAATTGATTCTTCAGCCTTTTTCACCTCAGAAGTTGAAACTTTCTTCTCAACTTTAGGTTCAATTTTAGGTTTCCACACCTGTTGAGCTACAGCAACCCTCTTATAAAATTTATCATTTTGATTTACCAACTTCTTTACGGGTTCAGTTTTTACTGTCAAGTTGTCAATTTGAACATTTTTCTTCCCAACAACTTTCTTCTCAACATACATCGGTGTTTTACCCTTCACATCAACTTTCTTTTGTTGAACCTTCATAGCTTCAGTCTTAGGCTTCACATATGTACACTTTCGTGCAATATGACCAACTGACGGGTGGTCCGTTGGACAACCCTTAAATGGTTTAAAAAGATTAAAATTCCATGCTTTACTTGGTTATTTGCTTGAACTTGATAACTACGAGTGTTCGTGTGTTTTACAGGTAAATCGCTTAATGCGATTAAATTGGAACCATAGGCTACGATTGAGGAATTAAAAGCAACAATTCAATGCATGTGATTTTATGACAAGGCATTAAAAGTTACTAAAGGGTTTAAACCCTACATCACGTGAAGACTAGCAACATCACATCACTTTAAAGACATCATCATCTTTAGTCAACAACATCATCATCAAGTTAAGACATAAAGGGAAGTAATTGAAAAACAATAAAAAAAAATCACCATTCGAATGTTGGGCAGCCCACTATCTCGATATTGGAGCAACTCACGAACAAGTATTGGGAGCAGCAATCAATATTCTACTTGGTGGACTCATAGTGGGCCGCCATACTTGAGCATCACATCATCATAAAGACTACATGAACACTGAATTGTGGGAGATAAAACTGAAAGAGGCAGAAGTCACGTGAAAGACGTTATGTCTTCATAGGATGAGTTTTGGAGGTTATGTTAAAGAAAAGAGAGTGGGCTGCACATGAAGATTTAGGAGAGATACAAAAGTCAAAAGGGGATAACATTAATAATCATCACGTGAAGACTCAAATATCGTTCACGATCCGTATCCCACAACGACCTGCTCCTCCCTGTGCAAGCTCCATAATATACCTAAGGTCCTGCAAGGCATGCAGCAGATAATCAACAACTAGTTGAGTGAGTTCACAGAAAATAAGTTCGTAATAGTAATGAGTATGTTCATCTAGTTGGGGGCTTCCCATGCATGTATGTACTAATGGTGGGGGTTTCCCATGCTTATATATATTACTAGTGGGGCATTCCCACGTTTATCTTTACTAATGGGGGCTTCCCAATATGGTACTTACTAGACTATTTGCAACCATGTGTTCTTCTTAATCCGAGAACAGGAATACGTACAAGGTCACGCAGGATTTACGTGAGTGCCCTTCCCCGAGGACAGTGGTACGCGTGGGGTTTACGTAGGATTTACGTAAGTGTCCTTCCAACCCGGAAGACAGTAGTGGGTGTTAGGTTACGTAGGATTTACGTAAGTGTCCTCCCGACCCGGGAGACAATGGTAGATACTAATATACGTAGGATTTACGTAAGTGTCCTGACTATCCTGAGGACGATGGTCTATAGTCCAGTGATTTCGTAAGTACGAGTAATCATTCCATATCAAACATTCCAACCCAATTCCCAACCCGGGAATCCCATGCCTTGGCTGTGTGAACTCACCTTGGTTTGCTCGGCAGATACACAAAAAGGGGTTTCTTGAACTATGAGTGGTCAATCACGTCCGATTAATGGTAGTAAGAGGGTGATCCGAATAAGAGAATGATCTTCGGTTGCCTTGCCTTGTGCCGTCGAGTTTTAGCGAGAGAGAGAGAGAGAGGAAGTCTAGGGTTTGTGTGAGGATGATTTTCCAAAGTGTGTGAAAATTACTAACACCCTAGTGTTATACGTATGAGTTTAGTGGGCCGAAGCCCCCTTAATGGGTTGTCCATGGTCCGGATACAAGAGGTGCGGCCCAAGTGGGCTTGTGCGATCAAATGGGTGTTGTGCGATCGGTTTCATTAACATATATACACATTATATACACAACACACGTAGCAAATAACATAGCATTCATTTAAATGAAAGTATCACATAAGCACGTAACGTTACGTAAAGTAAGTCTAAAGTTCGAGTTGTCACATTATCCCCAACTAAAAAGAAATTTCGTCCCGAAATTTGGTATGCACTCACTGAGGAAGCTAGGTAAGTTGTATTGTTCACTGATTTTCCTGGGGTGTCACAGCAACACTCAAGTGTGGGGAAGAGGTGCGGATATTTGTGTGAAGGTGGTGATAGGAAGTCGGATTGTCTACAACATCTGTTGTGGAAAACTTCATCAGGTCAATGTACTTTTTCCTTAAACTTGTCATGTTCTTTAGCTTTGAAATATTGTTAGTTTATTAGTTTGCTTTTGTTTATTAAAAAAAATACCAAAAAGAAATTTGGGGTTTGAGATTTAAAGCTTTTGTTGATGTTGAATGAATTTTAGTGATCAAAGCCCTCAAAGCCATACACTGGGACAATATATCCCAAGTGTGGGGATGGGGGAAATTTTTGAGAGTTTTAAAAATTTTTTGTGAAGCCGAGCGAAAGTTGTTAAAATTTGAAAGCTTGATATTGTGCCATTTGACACACCGACACCCATTCCTAGTCTTTTCTTGGTGAGGATTTGAGCCACACATGATTGTTATTAATATTTCATTGTTTGAGTGGCGGTGTGTGTTGTGTGTTAATAGAACTTGTATGTGAATACTTGTTAAATCCTAGAATTAGCATGCTTTTGAAAATGATAGGAGGACTTTTAGGAAGCCTCGTCTAGATGTGTGAGAGTGCGGGATTGGTGGGTTGGACCTCATACGTTACATATATGAGCTTGGTATTGTGAGGGGTGGGGGTTTGGTCCTTAGAAAGCCATGTTGAGCCTTAGACCATTCGATTGTGACCCGAGCCTACTTCCTACAAAAATTTTACCTTTTGAGATGACCCGGTTTAGGAGATTTAGTATGTAGTATTAATGTTCTTGTATATATTGTTGAGTTTGATGAAAAAAAAAAGAGGAAAATATGAGAAAAATACAAAAAGAAGTGATTGGTTGCAATAGTAGTTGAAAATGTCAAGAAGCTTTGTATATATTTTTGGTGTTTGTTTCGTAGTAGTAGACATAAAAAAAAAATCGGGTCAAATCAATTAGTTCTTTCATATGTATTCCACCATTTTCCTACCTTTACACCTAGCCCCGTTGCAACCCGCAAGTCCCTTTGATTCTAAAGCATGTTAGACATTTGTTAGGAGGAAACTTGATTTGTATACAAGCTTATTGTCGCGCACACACACACGCGCATTGAGTGGTTTAGCATTATGCTAATATTTCTTGTTATCGAGAGATTTTTGTGAGGGGTGTGTCTTGTGGTATGATTGAAAGTTAGTAAAAGGACGGCACATTTAGCTTGGTTTGCATTTTGATCGCTTGTGATTTTGAAATAGTTTTTGAATGGGTTGCTTGGGACAAGCAACGGGTAAGTGTGGGGATGTGACGGGTGGTCCGTTGGACAACCCTTAAATGGTTTAAAAAGATTAAAATTCCATGCTTTACTTGGTTATTTGCTTGAACTTGATAACTACGAGTGTTCGTGTGTTTTACAAGTAAATCGCTTAATGCGATTAAATTGGAACCGTAGGCTACGATTGAGGAATTAAAAGCAACAATTCAATGCATGTGATTTTATGACAAGGCATTAAAAGTTACTAAAGGGTTTAAACCCTACATCACGTGAAGACTAGCAACATCACATCACTTTAAAGACATCATCATCTTTAGTCAACAACATCATCATCAAGTTAAGACATAAAGGGAAGTAATTGAAAACAATAAAAAAAATCACCATTCGAATGTTGGGCAGCCCACTATCTCGATATTGGGGCAACTCACGAACAAGTATTGGGAGCAGCAATCCATATTCTACTTGGTGGACTCATAGTGGGCCGCCATACTTGAGCATCACATCATCATAAAGACTACATGAACATTGAATTGTGGGAGATAAAATTGAAAGAGGCAGAAGTCACGTGAAAGACGTTATGTCTTCATAGGATGAGTTTTGGAGGTTATGTTAAAGAAAAGAGAGTGGGCTGCACATGAAGATTTAGGAGAGATACAAAAGTCAAAAGGGGATAACATTAATAATCATCACGTGAAGACCCAAAGGATCTTGTGGACTCTTCTCATTGGGCCGCACATGTGGAGCCAACATCACACATGGACTAAGATATTGGTGCACATGACACGTGAAGGATTGGGCCGACATATGCACATGGGCTTGACGGTAAGGAGCATTGTGGATTTGTTTGATTGGTGTTTTTGGGCGGCACATGTGAAACAAAAGATGAAACGAAGAAGAAAATTCATCACCGTAAATTACGGTCTCACCGTAATTTACGGTGGACCTGATGTTCACCTGGAGGCTGCCGTAACTCAGTATATCTGCACCGTAAACACTTCATCTGCACCGTAATTTACGGTGGAGCCGTAAATTACGGTGGTATCTGCGGAACAACTTGTAACTGCTTCATTAAAGTCGATTTTATTGTGCCTTTTATCATGCCTCATCATTGGACGGTTTTGGATCATCTTGGGGGCGAATTTTGGCTACTTGCTTGGTTTGTGAACAATTCTTATCATCCGGTTTGTATTTTGAATTCGTATGAACATTAGTTTGATTATGATGATGATTCACCAAGCCATGTCCGGCTAAACTCTTCGGTGATCATCTTAGGTGAATGTTTCTTGAACTTTTGTGTGTTTAATTTCTGAATTTCTAGAATGATAACTTGCGTTGCTTAAATATCATGGTGTATGTTTGATTGCTTGTAGCTTGTTAATCGATATTGCAAATTCTAGTCTTAATCGTACGTTCTTGGTGCCGTTGGCAACCGAGATATCACGGGAAGGGTTAGGGTTGGTTATTGATTAACTGGTCATCGGGAAACAACCTCGCGTTTATATAATCCGAGTACTTTGTTCCCTTTTATCACTTCAATCATTTATACACGAGTTATGTCTATGTAACTCTTTCTAGTTGGAATTACACACAACTGTTTAAAGAAACTGAAACCTAAGGTGATCATTGTTCTCTCCTAACTTGTTTTACAACCAACATTTGATTTGAATTAGTTTTTAATTTAGTTTTCTAAAACAACAATCCAAACTCTTGAACTTTAATTTCTGCAATTTAGTTTAATATTAGTTTAAGTACAAAGCTATACAATCGACACATTTTCCACATACTCCCTGAGTTCGATACCCTCTTACCACTATCTATAGTTGTTTGGGGATTAAATTTGCGTGTACCACGACTGCACGTCACCAACCTGTTCACATCTAAAACAAGTACGAGTATCAGCTACCCTACTCGTGCCTTCAGACTGAGCCTGTGAAGCTCTCTTCTCAAAAAATTCTTTGTTTGATTTTGTAAAAATTTCTTTTTCTTCATCAGCAAGTGAACTTGAACTGTTCACAAACTTTTTCTTTTCGACAAACCTCTTGTTTGAAACATTTCTTTTCTGATATGGTTTACCCCCCCTGATAACCACCCGACCAGTTGTTTCTGTTGTTATTGTAAAAACGTGGTGGATAAACAGTTTTCTTGTTGTAAACCCTCTCTTTCTTTCTACTCAGATCGTTCACTGCTGACAACTCGACTTCGACCAGTTTGAAAACATTTGTCAATTTGTCCAAATTAACATTCTCTAATGGAAACTCAGAATCCGAAAACAACTTATCCGATCCCGACATCTTGTACATGACAAGATCAGATTCATCATGTAAGTTGTTTTTGGACTTTTGCTTCGGAATGTATTTATCTAGAAAACACCCATCCTCCTCAGAAGTGTCACAATCCGGCTTAAGCACTTTGTCTATCACACTTTTCACCACATCATTTTGGACACCCTCTTCATTGGAAGACGTGAACGTGACATCAATGTTCTCAGGAAGTATAACATCACTTTCTTCCTCAATTTCCACCAAACTAGACTGCTTTTTCGTGTAGTTGTCTAAAATTGGCGGTGGAACTTTGTGAAACCCTACACCCGTTCCATCAGAAAACACATCCTCACCAGCTTTGTTTTTCCCTATAGGTTTAGGAACAATATGCTGCAAAACAAAGCTAGCTGAGCTATAGCTGTTTAATTTTAACTGAATTCTTTCATTTTCAATTTCAATTTCTTGGACTTTAAGTTTTAGTTTAGCAATTTCATCCAGTTGTTTGTTAATTGATTGTTCTTTTAATCTCAAAACAGCTCTCAGATGTTCATTTTCTTTATACGTTTTACCATTTCGATCATCACTATCTTTGACAATGCTTTTTAATTTTTCAAACTTTTCAGAAATTTGTCGATTCTCAAGAATTAACTTTTCATTTTCACATTTAATTTTCTCTCGTTCAGTTTTATCATTTTCAATTTGAGTTGTTAATTCTTTGATTCGTTCAGTTGAAGCTTTTACTGTTCTGTCACGACCGAGAATCTGATCCTCAACATTTCTAACCTTCGTTGTCAGATTCTTAATTTTCTCACTGTTCAGATACATGACAGTGCTACAAAAATTACATTGTTTAGTGCAATTTTTGCAATCAGCATTTCCATCTATTTTGTTACCTGACACATTCATTGACACATTTTGACTGACCTGATCCTTTGACTCAGTAATAGAAACAGGATCTACCTCAAGTGCTTTTGCAGCTAGCACCTTGTCAGCCATATTTCCTAGGTTCTCAGCTGTCAATTCCTGTGTAATATCGATCAAACCAGTATCAACCTTCTTTACTTTCTCAATCTCTTCTTTTTCTTTCCTCTCTTTCTCTTCTTTCTCCTTTCTCTCTTTCTCTTTTTCTTCTTCAATCATCTTTGACGTTGGTGTTCCCCACCACTTGTGCTGCCAATACTCATCATCTTCTTTAATCTCCTTGATTATAGCTTCCATATCAAGTGTGTTGTCATCAATCGCAATGTTTCCATAACAATCAAGATAACATTCCCTATCTGGATCCCATCTATTTGCTCGTCTTGCTTCCAGATAAACACGAGAGATCCTCAAAGTTCTGTTTTCAGCAATCATCTTTCGATAACAATATTTTTGCTCTTCTGTTCTATCTTCTTTCCATGGAATTGGTTCATCATCATTTGCCATGAATGCGTAACCAACCGCATCTTCTTCCGGTAACACTTCTTTACTCCAATCATACCCCTCGTCATCATAAATCACTGCCAAAGCGCTTGATTTATCTCTGTTATCTTCAGACTGCTTCAATCTAGGTGGCTCAGATTTATTCTGATGGTAGATTGCCTTTTTGTAGTAGTGGTCTCGAAATGGATTCTCTGACTCATCAACATACGCATTTCTGCATTCCCGTTTGAAGTGACCCTTCTGCTTACACTTGAAGCATGTCACCTTTGATTTGTCGAATCCCAACTTTGTGGACGGACCACCAATCGTTTTTCTCCCAGTAATTTCCATGAAACGTTGAGCACGTCAAACAGCACTTGCCATTGCCCAACGAATGTCAATAAGCTCCATTTCCTCGGGGTCTATCTGATCATAGTCTTCTTTTGTCAGATTTGTATTCCCGATATTTCCAGCCACCAAACCTTCATAGGACTCTAGCACAGATGCCAGAAAAACCATTTGTTGCTTGGCCGACTCTTCATCAAAATTCTGTGCGTTCTTTAGATCTATCGCGATGTTACAAGAAAACTTCGCATCAGAATGATTTGCAGAAGACGTAGATCCACTGTGATAACCACTGTGGCTTCCGCTGCTTGAACTGCTTTGACTTTCTTTGTTTGCTAAAGAAACATTCTCAGCAGAAAATGCAGTTTTCGGAGAGGTAGCTTTCGGGATCAAGCTTTTTGGATAATACAGATCCAGATTCTGCTGATAGGTTGAGTGATTGACTTTATACGTCTTTTTCAACTCTAGCTCATGACTCTCAAGTCTTTTAATCACCACATCTGGAGTCAGATTTGCTGGAGCAATAGTGTTCTTTAACATCAATGCATAATACCTCCAATCCATATCATCTGGTAAGGAATCGAACAGTTTATCAACAAGTTCTTCCGGAGAATACTTAATATCATGTCGTGCCAGTTCCAGCTTCAGATGGCCGAACCTTTCAATCATTTTACTCACCGATTCATTCTTAAGACAACTAAACATGTCAAACTCTTTTTTAAGCAATTTCGTCTTATTTTTTATAATCTCATTACTCCCTATACACTTTTTCTTGAGTTTATCCCATAAATCTTTAGCATTGGAGTAGTCTATCAACGAAATAATATCTTCCCGCACCGATTGAAACAATAATGCCACACACTTTTGCTCAGCGACAAAACCTTCAATTTCTTCAGCTGATCTCAATGCTTCGCCATTCTTCTTTCCATTAGCATATCCAGTTTTCATACTTTTCTAGCTTGGAAAGGCGAATGCTATCAACCAATCTTCAAACTTTGTTGCCCACCTGCTGTAATCTTCTATAGCCATCAGCTTAGGAGGTTTGTTAAACGTTCCAAATGCACTTTCGGACTCCCAAGCTTCTTTCTTTTTCTCTTTAGGTTGATTCTCGTTCGTATTGTTCGATGTCGAATCGTTGTTTCCTGAACTTCCCGTGAATGCGTACATATCACTAAATGGATTCAAGAACATATCATCCATCGTGAACGTACCTGCAAAATCAGACAACACTTAGAAAAACTTTGATTTAGAAAAAATAACAGAACCACAAAAGCGATCCTGTTTGTACAGCTAGACAGAAAAGAGAGTCAAGAAATGTCCTTTCGAGCGGACCACAAATTGTAATTTCGAGCGAACCACAATTTGTCAGAAAAGCGATCCTACTATGTTCGTTCGAGCGGACCAGAATGTGTCCGTTCGAGCGGTTCAGCAACGTCAAATAAGCGATCCAAAGCATGATCGTTCAAGCGGTTCAGGATATGATCGTTCGAGCGGTCCAAGATACTTCCGTTCGAGTGATCCAAATGGTAAAATTTCGAGCGATCCAAACCGATTGTCCAAATAAGCGATCCTAATGTCTGAAAAAGCGATCGACTATTTTTAACCAGTTTTTACCATTTTTAGTCCGTATTTTCACCTGATTCTTTCTAGGGTTTGTTAATAGTGAGTTTTACACGTTATACTCAAATTTCAGACAATTTTGACCGTTGGAACCACTAGAAACTGAAAAAGTATGAGAGAAAGTGAGTAGAAAAGAGAGATTTCTGCAGATCTATGCTGTCGTAGTATGAACTCCTCGTCCTGAGCTCTGATACCACTTGTTGGACCGTTCTATGACCCTAAAAGTCAGTCGAAGTAGTTCATCTTCATGTATGAAGGCGGAATCAACATATATGAAGCTACAACAGCTTATCCTTTCAATTCCTTATTTTTCTATTGCTTTCTGATGAAATTTTGGCAGAGTTTCAGCACCGTAGCACACACATACACTGTTACAAATGAGAACCGCTCCACCCTATTTATAGATATCTTGGGTCGCTCATAAGACAAACCAAATGAGCGATCCAGATCACTTGTCCTAAAAGCGATCCAGGGTTTTGACTAAAAAGCGGCCCACTAAGACAAATGACATATAAGCGATCCTATATCAAACTATCTTAATATTTACACTTTGACCCCTATAGACCAATCTTGACTTCAGACTTTTTATAGACGCAGTCAACAGACATTCCGTGCATCAACAAAAATAGGTGCGTCAGCATAAAAATGCCTGTGAGATACATAGGTTTTGTGAAAATGGGATTCATGACTTGAGTTTAAAGAAAACGTTTAATAACAGTCAGTCATGAACCTTGTAATTTGCTTTGTCTTGTAAATCATTTGAAAAATGGTAAAATCAGATGATATGTAAAAATAAGAGAACACTGTGTGGTTAAATGGATAACCATGTAAAATGAGTTTGTATAAGATAAGTCGTTTGTAAATCATTGTCTTGTGAAAGGTGTGTTATTCGTATAAAATGTTATATGACCTAAATTGAAATGATTCAAATTCCGCTACGATATGTCATACCATACAAACACTTATATATAGGAAGTACCAGCGGCGTATCCACCATGCTTGTATCATATTACACACGCCTCGTTACTTAAGTCACTTACGCAAACCAAACCACCAATATAGAATGTTCATGTTTAAACCAATAGTCCAAGGTTATTGTATAACTCAAGTTAAATGTAAACCATGTAATGTATAAACAAAAGTTATGTATGGTAAGTGAAATGAGATTTCTTAAACCACAAGTAAAAATGTACAAAACAAGGTGTTTGAATAAATCAAAAGTTATGCTTTGTAAAATAATGTAAGGTTAATCGAATAACCTTATAGCAGCATATTAACAGTATACTTTGGATTTGTAAATAACATATTAAAAATATGTTTTGGTTTGTTGATAAAATGCTTATGTTGGTTCTGTACAATACCACACATGAGAGTATATCAAACTATACTTTTTGGGAGTATATCAAAATATACTTTAAAGGTGCGATTTAAGAATTCATTCAGACATAGTGCATCAAACTACACCTTTGAGACTATAAGGATACCACAAAGGAAATCCCTATTTGGATGGAGAAACAAATTGGTTTCAGACATTCCATGACAACAGGAATGGGGTGTCTAGTCCTATAGCGCTATATCATACTACTAATCGGTCTGGTAAACAAAATAAGTACTATTCCAACAATTACTTTTGTAATCTTTGAGAAATCAGTGTTTAAACCATAGCTAGTCATTTAGTTTGTCAAAAGATGAATACTAACATGCATACTCAATTATACTATGAAATCATGAAAATAACAGATAGGTACACATGCTTCACCCCAAAACAGTTGAAAACAGTAAAAGAGGGGAACTATGTACTCACCTGAGATTGCTTAGTAGTCCTTGAGTAACAACCAAACAATGCTAGAGATCACGAATATCAAACGGCACCTAATAGGTAGCTATATTAACATACCTGACCAAAATCGGAAGGATCGGATAGTATGCGGGTTCGTAAACCAAACGAGTATGGAGACTCGTGTAATATGGTTTAACAAAGCCTACATACTAAAATGAAACCTAACCTAAGTTCTTACGGCCCATCACGACCCGTTTAGGTAGCTTATGCTACCATAACGCGTCGTTCGCGTAGAACGCGTTTTGGAATGCCTAACATCGTGACCACAAGGCATAACCTCAGAAGGTTATAGCTATGGTCACCTAATGTGTTTGGTCGGATCCTAGTGGTCGACCAAATGGGTCGGGTTCAAAAGTATAAGCGATGGTTTAGATCGCTTACCTTACGACCCTATATAAGCACTATACTAAAGTGACGAGCTAAGCATGTTAGAACATGCTTAACTAAGTTTAGAAAACAGGTTTGGCATCAAAACAAACGGCTTTGATGCCCACGAGTAGTTTGGTTACAAAATACGCAAGAATACGCATTTTGGCCGAACTACGACTCGTCACTGAGCCTAGATAACGTGGTAATCAGTAGGTATAGTCACTACGGACTATAACCATCGTGATCACGCTCACGTTATGAAGTTCCATGAACTTCGTGTTGACCATAGGCTGGTCAATGCAGAAAGTCAACAAAACGTTGACTTTCAGACTCGAAAAGCGAATAAAAGAACGAAAGAACACTTACGGAGGGTCCCCGAATGCTAATCTAGATCAAAATAGCTCAGGTATGAAACAAAGGTTCCAACTTAGAGCTTAGATCAGATTCTTGTGGGTTTTAACCAAAAAGGGGGGGGGGTATTTATAGGAAAAGCAAAGCCGTTAGGATCGTTTCTTGAAAAACGTGCTCGAATCTCGTGCGTACACTTGTCGCAAACTTGTGGTTACTGAAAATGCCCCTTAGTGAGCTGAAAGGGCAAGTGAAAACATGTGGACGAGGTTTAATCAGCTGAGATTCGCTGACTAATCGATCTTATCTGATCTGCTAGTCTGACGCGCCCCGCGTAAGGATTTGGGCAATCCTTACGCGCCCCGCCTGGCCCTGTCTGATCTGCACCACTTGCAGAATTTACAGTTTTGGTCCCTGTCGCGTATTTAAGCCATTTCCGACACTTCTAAGGCCCGTAAAGCCAACTTTAAGGCCCTAAAATGATGCCTAAACATTGTGGACATGAAACATGCCCAAAAATATGTCGGATGTTGGTTCGTTTGGCCGTACGATCGCGATGTTCGCTTAATTACGACGGAATGCGCATAAGCGCGAAAGACGATCCAAATGACGCGACGAATGGATTTTTCTCATGCCGAATACTAAGGCATAATATTAGGATGCTTACATAAATTTTTGGATGTCCGGATGTATTCAGAATGTAAGTTATGCGCGAAAGTGCAAACTTGTGCACTTTTTGACACTTTTAGCCCCTGAATGATCCAAAAGTTTGTTTTAGCATACCAAACCCCTCAAAGCCTATTTCTAAGCTATGTAAAGGATATTTATGGTATGTTTAACTTATGGACATGTTCCGGAATGTTTGTTACAGTTAAAATTGGCATACTTTCGCAGTTTGTCAAGTTTAGTCCCTGTAAGCGAATTAACTTGTTTTTGCCATACCAAAGCCTTCAAAACTTATTTCTAAGTTATGTAAAAGTTATTTAAGGTATGTTAAGCCTATGTCACTATTTTGGAGTGTTCGTTGGATTAAACTGGTTATTTTTACCCATCAGAGCGCGTATAACCCTCCAGTGAGCGATTTAAAGCTTAAAATCGAACAAGAGTTGATGTGTGCAAATGATACACATATTTTTACGAATCCCAAGTATGGGATACAATATTTCATTGTTTTGGAATTTGTTTGATGGTTGAAGTGACACAGGTGTCACAGATAGTAACTTGATAAATGGTAATAATAAACTCAAGAGACTTTATAATTAAAGTCTTACAAAATCTCATATAAATACGCCTTAAAGACATATTACGGACACTACGAACAATCGGACATAAATTATGGACAAAACGGACGACGGATGAACTTATGGACATATTACCAATCCGAGGACTTAATACGACATCTAGACGATCTTTCGACACGGGCACAAAATTTGCGTTACCATTAACAAACTTCGGACATTTTGAAAACTTATAAAAAGTGTTATGTTTTTATTACCTAAAAAGTATAATTAGTAAATTTTTATAAAATTGTTTTTATAAAAATGAAAGACTTATCTTTTTCAAATAAGCTAAATATTTATATAAATGGGCTTATTTTTTTTTATAAATTAGATTGGGCTTAAATACTTGGGCTAAGCCCAATAGACAATAACTCATGGGCCAAGCCCAATATCAACCTTATGGGCCCAAAAGTCCAACACTAATTAAGCCCAACACTATTTGGGCCCAATATCATAAGTCCAATAACATAAATTGTAAAGAAATACAATTATACAAAGTTCAACAAACAATAAAGACATACAAGTCTTACACATATTTAAGACATAAGACTTGTACTCAAGTTAATTACAAAGACCGAAGTGTCTAACTAATATAACAACGATTGTTGGTCGCAACACGGTTCAGGACTACCACAAGTGAAATCATATTTACTTCTACTCACTGACGCAATACTGTGAGTTCATGTCCCTTATTCATTTTAAATGCTTTACAACTTTACAACTATCGGGGAAAATACATGTACAATAAGTATGATAAGTCAAGGAATGAAACACCTTAGATCATGTGAGAAATTAGGGCCATAACTAAAGCACCATTAATCCTAGTTTGGACCAAGGAACAAAGGGTTAGATCTAATGGGTTTTGGCGAGCCCCACTCATGGTCATTCATTTACCTAGGAGTGCGTTTGTTGCCCTACGACATGGTGTCGATACAATTAAAATCGTCTAGGGTTGGATTGCTTCCTATTTCGTCACACATATTAATGTCCTTGCAAAACATTAATGGTCACGATTTCATTGACGCTTTTCATACTAGATTTAATTCAAATACAAATACATTTTACATTTTTCGGGTGTATCGTAAACAACTAAACTACATGAACTCGCTCAACCTTTGTTGATTTTTCTACTTAAACATGTATTTCAGCGAATTAGTGGACCTTGTCAGAGATTCTAGTTCAGGAAACAAGTATCAAGACTCCGTGCCATCTTTTGAAGGGTTTATCTATTATACTGCCGCTTTGCGGTGTTATAGTGGACAAAGCCTTAGTGTTTAAAACTTTCGTTTGGAATGTATGAAATATTAACAACTTAGTTTCTTTGAATGGTTTGTAAATTATAAACTTAATGTATGTTGCGCATCTTTTGAACAATTATGGTAATGGGAATGGAGTATGTTTTATTCATTTAGTATGTTTACTTATATCGTTATGCAATGAGAACCAACATATCACACCTCGCGCTTCCGCTACGAGGAATTTTGGATTCGCGAAGTACAATTTCTCGGGCATGTAGTGAACGAGGAAGGCATTCAAGTAGATCCGTCGAAGATAGAAGCAATTAAGAATTGGGAAGCGCCCAAGACTCCTACTGAAGTGCGACAATTTTTGGGCTTAGCGGGATATTATCGGAGATTTATTGAGAATTTTTCAAAGATTGCTCAACCGCTAACTTCTCTTACACAGAAAGACAAGAAATTCGATTGGGGAGAGAAACAAGAAGCAGCATTTCAACTTCTTAAAGAGAAGTTGTGCATTGCACCAATCTTATCATTACCCGATGGTACCGATGATTTTGTTGTATATTGTGATGCTTCGCATCAAGGTTTGGGTTGCGTACTCATGCAATGGGAAAAAGTTATCGCGTACGCGTCTCGCCAACTAAAAGTTCACGAAAAGAACTATACCACTCACGACCTTGAATTAGGCGCAGTGGTATTTGCTTTGAAGATATGGCGACATTATCTATATGGTACTCAATGTACTATTTTCACGGATCATAAAAGTCTACAACATATATTCAACCAAAAAGAATTAAATATGCGTCAACGACGTTGGGTTGAATTGTTAAATGATTATGATTGTGAAATCAAGTACCATCCGGGCAAGGCGAATGTAGTAGATGACGCCTTGAGCCGCAAGGAGCGAGTTAAAACACTAAGAGTCCGAGCATTAGAAATGACAATTCACACAGATCTTACCACCCGGATTCATAATGCACAACAAGAAGCGCTCAAGGAAGAGCATATTCAAGCTGAAACACTTCGAGGCATGGAAAAGCAATTAGTGCCAAAAGAAGATGAAACTTTATACCTTATGGGTCGAATTTGGGTTCCACTCTTTGGAGGCCTTCGAGATGTTATTTTTGAGGAAGCACATAGGTCTAAATACTTGATTCATCCTGGATCGGATAAAATGTACCAGGATTTGAAAGAGTACTATTGGTGGCCTATACTCAAAGGTGATATCGCGATTTATGTCGGAAAATTCTTAACCTGCGAAGAACAAGGCTGAATATCAGAAACCCTCGGGCTTGTTACAACAACCCGAGATTCCCGTTTGGAAATGGGAACAAATATCGATGGACTTCATTACGAAGTTACCCAGGACCTTAAAAGACCATGACATGATATGGGTAATCATCGATAGATTAACAAAGTCCGCACACTTCTTGCCAATTCGGGAGAAGGATAGTACTGAGAAACTAACGGAAATCTATGTCAGAGAAATAGTGGCTCGTCATGGGGTACCTATTTCAATCATTTCGGACCGAGATGGTCGTTTTGTTTCTAGAATTTAGAATTCATTTCAACAGGCCTTTGGATCGCAATTAAATCTGAGTACGGCCTTTCATCCTCAAACTGACGGCCAGAGCGAACGGACAATCCAAACACTCGAAGATATGCACCGTTTGAAGCTCTTTATGGTCAAAAGTGTCGTTCTCCGCTATGTTGGGCGGAAACAGGCGATAGTCAGTTAATTGGTCCGGAGCTAGTTCAAGAGACTACGGATAAAATTTTTCGGATCCGAGACCGTATCAAGGCGGCTCGCGATCGAGAAAAGAGCTACGCAAACAAAAAGCGAAAACAATTATCTTTCGAGGTCGGAGACAAAGTCTTGTTGAAAGTCTCGCCTTGGAAAGGCGTAGCGAGGTTCGGTAGGCGTGGAAAGCTAAACCCACGTTACATTGGACCATTTGAAATCTTAGAAAAGATTGGCACTGTTGCATACAAGTTGAAGTTACCAGATGAACTTAGCAGTGTGTACCACACGTTTCATGTGTCGAATCTTAGAAAGAGTCCAACACAAGATACCGTTATCATCCATGCGGATGAAATTCACATTGACGACAAACTTCAATTCAACGAAGAACCTGTTGAGGTCACGGACTGGAAGGTTCAGAAAACACGAAGAAGTCGTATCAAGTTAGTAAAAGTTCGTTGGAACTCTCGTCACGGACCCGAGTATACTTGGGAACGTGAAGATCAAATGAAAGAAAAATATCTTCACCTGTTTCCAAAGACTCCTACAAAGAATAAGAAAGCTCGAATTTCGGGACGAAATTCTCAATAACAGGGGGAGAATGTGACAATTGCCACTTTTTGGTAAGTTATTTACATTTAAAGCAATGAATTACATTATACAAATACGTGATTAGAATATCCGAAATGCATAATTTCATAATTTACATCTTAGAATAATTATGGAATATTCATTTATGATGCACATGATTCATTTTTAGTGGTTACATTTGAAACAATGTAAACAGTGCTTCGAAACAACTAGAATAATGCCTAGTAAACTAGTGTGCTGACAAAAACTCAGGATCCGCAGAAACTAGTGTAACGATATTTTTTTTTGGACTCAGACGAAAGTCCAACATCAATTATACAATAAACCCTACTTGGAAATACAAGGGTTTGGTCTAATATATTACCAATGTCCGATAGCACAAAAACTGCCGAAAACTGCCGAAAACTGCCAAAAAGCACCAAAAATGACCATTTCAAATTTTTCCGCAAAAATTCAGCATTGGTATTTTTACTACAAAGTGCAAAATGGGTAGTTTAAACTCAAATTCCATATGAAAATACATAGGGAACGTCATATAAAAATATAACCAAATGTTTCTCTACAACTTTCATAAGCACACCTTTCGACTATCTTCTTGCGGAACGAGCGACAAAAGACTATCCGAACTACAAATTGACATATGTAGTGAACTAGTGAACATTATTTTTGGTCATTTTCATACTATTGGTGATCATTCTAAGTCTTGAAACACCTTGACATTTGGTAATACATATAAACCTAAACATTTAAAACTTATTAACTTGTTTTTACCTTATTATTTTACCACAAAAATGACGCCCCCCCCCCCAATGTTGAACCTTCACCCTCAAGTGCCCCCCCCCCCCACTCTTTGTTTTTTTCATTATTTTAATTAAATGATACTTATCTAGATTAAGGTGGAAGATGTGGTGGCATGGTTATAACACTTCTCATTAATCACTAACACAATTACTCCTCATTTTCACCTTAACTTTCACACACTTACGAACTCTCTCTTCATCTTCATCATTTCATCAAGAACACCATAGAAAACCCACTTCACTTCTTCATTTTTTTTAATGAACAACATGGAGTATCATGGAACTTAAGAAGATCTAAAGCACCTAGAAGCTAAAGCAACCATTTTCATCCATCCAAGAGTCTTCTAACAACAAGATCTTCATCTTCTTTGTTTCTTAACATCATCTAGATCATCCCTAGCCTAGAGCTAGAAGTAAGCTTCTAAATTTATTATTTTTTTTTGTTCTTATTTATGTTATGATTATTATTATAACTAGTAAAATAACAAAATAATCATACATAATAATATGAAGATACAAAGAAGCAAAAATACAAATCATGCTATGTATATGGTTGTTTATGTTGTGATTAAAATTGTATTTGCATATTTGATCTTGTTGAGATGATTAAGACATGTATAACTTGTTAGATGATGTTCTAAAAATATGATCTAACAAGTATACATGAATATGTTAAAGTTTTTTTTTTTTAGATAATGGATGACCAAAATTTATGGTGTAATTAAAGTATCTAAGGTTTTAATTAAAAACAAGACTTTTTACAAGATAATAAAAAGTAACATACAACATGAGATTTTTATAAAAGTTGTTAAAAGTAGAAGTAAACTTGGTTTTTGAACTAGTTAAAATATGTTATAATCATTTTCAAAACCCTACATGATTTGGAAATCATCTTGATTAGATTATGTTATAAATCTTATGTATATTGTTTATAAAACTTATAAGTAAATTGTTAATGTTGATTTGAAAAGAAAAAGATATGTTGATTAAACATGGCAAAGTGAATATAAACAAAGGTTATATGGCAAAATTTTCTTAAAAACTTTATGTTATAAAAACTATCATTATGGTTAAATCTTTACAAAATTTACAAGGATCTAAAAGAAAGGTTTTTATAAAAAGAAAAGACTAGATAAATATATATTTTTGAGAAAATATATATTTGTTCATTTTAACAAGTTGTGTGATATGTAATAATTGGTGTATTAGTTATATATATCAAAGATAGGAACTTAATAAATGGTAATAATAAACTCAAGAGACTTTATAATTAAAGTCTTACAAAATCTCATATAAATACGCCTTAAAGACATACTACGGACACTACGAACAATCGGACATAAATTATGGACAAAACGGACGACGGATGAACTTATGGACATATTACCAATCCGAGGACTTAATACGACATCTAGACGATCTTTCGACACGGACACAAAATATGCGTTACCATTAACAAACTTTGGACATTTTGAAAACTTATAAAAAGTATTATGTTTTTATTACCTAAAAAGTATAATTTGTAAATTTTTATAAAATTGTTTTTTATAAAAATGAAAGACTTATCTTTTTCAAATAGGCTAAATATTTATATAAATGGGCTTATATTTTTTTATAAATTAGATTGGGCTTAAATACTTGGGCTAAGCCCAATAGCCAATAACTCATGGGCCAAGTCCAATATCAACCTTATGGGCCCAAAAGCCCAACACTAATTAAGCCCAACACTATTTGGGCCCAATATTATAAATTCTTGGGATAAGTCCAATAACATAAATTGTAAAGAAATACAATTATACAAAGTTCAACAAACAATAAAGACATACAAGTCTTACACATATTTAAGACATAAGACTTGTACTCAAGTTAATTACAAAGACAGAAGTGTCTAACTAATATAACAAAGATTGTAGGTCGCAACACTGTTCAGGACTACCACAAGTGAAATCATATTTACTTCTACTCACTGACGCAATATTGTGAGCTCATGTCCCCTATTCATTTTAAATGCTTTACAACTTTACAACTATCGGGGAAAATACATGTACAATAAGTATGATAAGTCAAAGAATGAAACACCTTAGATCATGTGAGAAATTAGGGCCATAACTAAAGCACCATTAATCCTAATGGGTTTTGGCGAGCCCCACTCATGGTCATTCATTTACCTAGGAGAGCATTTGTTGCCCTTCGACATGGTGTCGATACAATTAAAATCGTCCAGGGTTGGTTTGCTTCCTATTTCGTCACACATATTAATGTCCTTGAAAAACATTAATGATCACGATTTCATTGACGCTTTTCATACTATATTTGATTCAAATACAAATATATTTTACATTTTTCGGGTGTATCGTACACAACTAAACTGCATAAACTCGCTCAACCTTTGTTGATTTTTTTACTTAAACATGTATTTTAGGGAATTAGTGGACCTTGTCAGAGATTCTAGTTCAGGAAACAAGTATCAAGACTCCGTGCCATCTTTTGAAGGGTTTATCTATTATACTGCCGCTTTGCGGTGTTATAGTGGACAAAGCCTTAGTGTTTAAAACTTTCGTTTGGAATGTATGAAATATTAACAACTTAGTTTCTTTGAATGGTTTGTAAATTATAAACTTAATGTATGTTGCGCATCTTTTGAACAATTATGGTAATGGCAATGGAGTACGTTTTATTCATTTAGTATGTTTACTTATATCAACTGCCAAAAAGCACCAAAAATGACCATTTCAATATTTTTCCGCAAAAATTCAACATTGGTATTTTTACTACAAAGTGCAAAATGGGTAGTTTAAACTCAAATTCCATATGAAAATACATAGGGAACATCATATAAAAATATAACCAAATGTTTCTCTACAACTTTCATAAGCACACCTTTCGACTATCTTCTTGCGGAACAAGCGACAAAAGACTATCCGAACTACAAATTGACATATGTAGTGAACTAGTGAACATTATTTTTGGTTATTTTCATATTATTGGTGATCATTCTAAGTCTTGAAACACCTTGACATTTGGTAATACATATAAACCTAAACATCTAAAACTTATTAACTTGTTTTTACCTTATTATTTTACCATCACATTTTTACCACAAAAATGACCCCCCCCCCACCCCCATGTTGAGCCGTCAACCTCAAGTGCCCCCCCCCCCCTACTCTTTGTTTTTTTCATTATTTTAATTAAATGATACTTATCTAGATTAAGGTGGAAGATGTGGTGGCATGGTTATAACACTTCTCATTAATCACTAACACAATTACTCCTCATTTTCACCTTAACTTTCACACACTAAGAACTCTCTCTTCATCTTCATCATTTCATCAAGAACACCATAGAAAACCCACTTCACTTCTTCATTTTTTTTTTATGAACACCATGGAGTATCATGGAACTTAAGAAGATCTAAAGCACCTAGAAGCTAAAGCAACCATTTTCATCCATCTAAGAGTCTTCTAACAACAAGATCTTCATCTTCTTTGTTTCTTAACATCATCTAGATCATCCCTAACCTAGAGCTAGAAGTAAGCTTCTAAATTTATTATTATTTTTTTGTTCTTATTTATGTTATGATTATTATTATTATAACTAGTAAAATAACAAAATAATCATACGTAATAATATGAAGATACAAAGAAGCAAAAATACAAATCATGCTATATATATGGTTGTTTATGTTGTGATCAAAATTGTATTTGCATATTTGATCTTGTTGGGATGATTAAGACATGTATAACTTGTTAGATGATGTTCTAAAAATATGATCTAACAAGTATACATGAATATGTTAAAGTTTTTTTTAGATAATGGATGATCAAAATTTATGGTGTAATTAAAGTATCTAAGGTTTTAATTAAAAACAAGACTTTTTACAAGATAATAAAATGTGACAACCCTCACCAAATCAGGTATCCGTACGACTTAATTAATATTTAATTACTGCTTAATTACTGTGCTTGCTTGAAATTATGGATAAACTGCTACCTGAATGCTGATACATGAACATACTTGCATCATACTTTATTTGCTGTCACTCCATTATTTACATACAGAACTTTAGTGACAACCTTGATGCACAAAAGCACAGTAGCACAATGAACGGATAACCCATTTAACATGGTGATATAGCCAGCACCAGGCAGGCACTGCCTCTAAGGCCTGTATGAGCCAGGAATAGATCACTACACTAGTAGAGAGTGTAGGGATATGAGGGTTGTAGAACTGCGTCACTAGGTATAAGTTATAGTGACCGGATGCGCCTAAAACGTACTTTAAATACAAAATTCAGCACTTTAAATAAAAATTCAGCATTTAGCCAACTAATAAAGTGCCAAAACATGAGAAAAACATTACTAGACACCTTCCAAAGTGTCGGGAATAAATCGTGTCACTAAAAATAGTATTTACGACACTTTAAAGCTTTGTTAAGCACTTTAACGGATCACTATCCAACCAAACAACCGGACTATACCCGGAACATAAAAATATTGCCATCAACACTGTTTTTCTTTTTCTGAGCCAGTTAGGGTCCCCGAATACCCTAACACCTGTTACAACTTACTACATGCTAATATCTAGTCTTAAGCTCCTAACTTAACATAACTATATCCTAATTATCTAGTTGAAATCGAACCAAAGACCCCCCCCCCCTAACCGAAATCGTCCCCTAGGGGACACCCCTTGTCCTTGCAAGATTAAAATAATCTTGGTTGTCTAATATCAAGTGGACATAAAACCCTTTGGTTAAAATGGAAAGATTTATCTATAAGTAACAAGCATAGTCCATCATATTCACTAAATCACTTAACAAAATTCACACTACTCTCTCCCTCTCTTGACACTTTCGGCCGAGAATCACCCACCCCCATCCATCATTTTTTGATTTAATTCAAGACATTCCAAGCACATACAAGGGTTAAGGATCGCGTATAAGGAACCTCGGTGCACTCGGATTGCGAAGGACCTCACTACATTGCTTTTATCCACTTGATTTCCGACTAGTTTCTTCCCTAGCCTCGAGCTAGTAGTAAGTGACTCTAAACGCCTTCTTGATCTATTCTAAAGTGGTTAAAATGAACTTTGTCGGTTAAAAATCATGAACATACAAGATTACATGCTAAAAGTTTACAAAAATGATAAACATGTTGGATAAAAACAATAGAGTTGTGTAAAACTTGTAAGACTTGTTTTATGGTGATTATTTAGTGCTGATCTATGCTAGTAGTAGCTCGGATCGTCATCTAACCCGGCTAAGTCATGTCTATGAAACATGACCTAGAATATGTTAAAGTATGAAAGAGGTTAAATGATGAACACTACTACATATCAAGCATGAACTTGTGTAAAGACAATCTTTCTTATGAAATAGACTTGTAAACTGGTAGATCTACGGATCTACAAGTGGTATTTTCAAAGGACCAAGCATCAAAAGAAATCATATTTTCTAAACCAGGTTTTACATGAACAAGAGTGATTTTTGTAAACACACAAGTGTGCAGACACTTGTGTAACACAAAGTTTTGACAAAAAAAAACTATTTTTGTAAATGTTGACAAGAAGTTGTGGAAATTTATTTTCTTTAAAAACGAGACTCTCAAGAAACCGAGTTGATTTATACAAAGATCCACTAAAAGTAATGGAAAGTTACTACCTATTTTGGATAAACCACAAGTTCATGTATTTTTGCGATTTATATCTATTTTGACTAGTTTGATGGTTTGAATATTGTTTATTGTTGATTGAGAAAATTGTTGATTTGAATTTTAAAAGAAAATGATACGCTTGAAAGCGTGGCCACCTCCAGTTACAGGGGAAACTCTGGCGAAATTTTTCCAAAAACCTAACACTTGGAAATATTTTCACTACAAGTGTTATAAATATGTTTCTAACTTGTTTGCAAAAATTTAAATTTCGCCACGATTTTATTTACAACATTTCTAAGTGTCGGAGGTGGGATTTTCACAAAATAAAACTTGATAAATATATATTTGATATATATATATATATATATATATATATATATATATATATATATATATATATATATATATATATATTTTTCATAACAACACTTGTGAGATTTTTATGATTATTTTGTGAACTATACAAATATTATTTGTGACAACCCGAAAACTAGAACTTTTCGTTGTGTCGTGATGTAACTTGTTTGTACATTATGTGACTAGTGACTGACTAAACTTAATGATAACGTGAATCTTTATGTGATATGTGCTTTGTTATGTGTGCATTGGTATGTATATATGTATGTGTTATATGTGAGCCGAAAACCCAACCCGAGAACAAGGAACCCGACTCGAGACCATGAGGTCTCGAGTGATTTGTGACCATGACTCGCAACCGGGCGGTTGCGAGTGGGCCTTTGGGCCGTAACCGGTTTGGGCCGAAACCCCAAGCCCAACCCGAAACATCCCTTGGTATATATACCCCATCTTTCCCCACTTTCCCTCATTTCATACACAACACACAAACACACTTCTACTATTTTTCTCTCAACTAGAAACCCTCAACAACACACCCCAATCCCTTTCAATTTTCGGTTCAAGCAAGGATCCCGGACAAGGACTCGGTCAAGACCACTAACTCGGACACTTCACCTTCTCTCATTTTCTTCCTTTCTTTCGGCTCATCCTCCTTCTTCACAACCGGTTAGTGTTGTTACTATGTGCATGAGATTTATGTTTGTTATATGAACTAGAAATGCTTGGGTAGTAGTTTTTGTATAATTTTTTAGGATGATTTGTGGAACTTGACTATATGTGAAAACCCTTGTGAACAAAGCTTGATAACATGTTTAAATGACTAACAAATGGTAGTTCAAGAATGATTATGACTAACCATACTATGCTTCTTTATTCCTTGCAAATAATGATGTTAAACTTAAGATTCGGATATATAATGTATGTTTTGCATGTTGATCTTGCTAAAACATGTGATTTTGGTTCATAAATATATGATTATGTTGATATGAAAACCCTAGAAAATGATGAACATAAGATGAACTTGTTTGAATATGACTTGAAGATGTAAAAATGGCAAAGTTTGATCTATTTTCATTGCTGGTCAGTTTAGGAAAAATGTTAGTGGAACCTTATTGGCTGTTTCCTAATCTGGGTCTGATTGCATAGTACATATTGGACTGTTAGATCTGCATCATCACGTGTACGTGAAAGGGACAGCTTACGACTCGCAACCACACCGTTGCGACTCGCAACCAAGGCAAGACAACTCGAGACCACGTAGTTGCGACTCGCAACCATAGCATGACAACTCGAAACCTCACGATTGCGACTCGAGACTACGACGGTTGCGACTCGCAACCACAGCATGATGACTCGAGACCACACGGTTACGACTCGCAACCATAACGTGACAAGCCGAAACCACCTGGTTGCGACTCGAGACCAGCTGGTTGCGAGTGGGCTGTCCACTTTGGTTATTGGGCCATTATGTGTTATGGGCTATCTGTTGACTGGGTTATGTGTTACTGTTGACTGCTTAATTGTTTAGGCCGGCCCAATAACCCCATGACTGTTTACTTGTATGCATGTTACGTGCCAGTATGTGTTTTACGTGAATACTTGTATCTGACCTATACCGGTAACCATGTTAGGACATGGTGACCAGCGTGTTTGACCGAGTAACCTAAACCTACCGAGCAACCCAAGGTGAGTTCACAACTTAAAAGCATGCGTCCCGGTGGTTTGGGACACGAGACTAACAACCCTATCCCCTGGTAAAAGGGGATACCATTTACATACTTTCCCTGGTTATTGGGAACAAAACTTACTTTTCCTTCCCTGGTATTGGGAAACCTTTTGGACAATCCTATCCCCTGGTAAAAGGGGATACCATTCACATACTTTCCCTGGTTATTGGGAACACAACTTACTTTTCCTTCCCGGGTATTGGGAAACCTTTTGGTTAATTACTGTTTATACGGATTGCAACTAACGGCACTAAACGAAACTCTATCACTCAAGTCCCTACTACAAATACCGATTAGTCGCCGGGTTAGGCGAACGGGTTATTAGTTGATAGCGCTATTTAGGTGTTTACCAGCCTCACACCGTGCCCTGGTTTGGGACGGGCGTGAACTAATAGACTCAGAAATCCGTCAATGATGATAGAACATTGACATCGGGGCATCCTGCGGATACGCAACGGTTACCTAGTGTTCGGTATTGGAAAAAAAAAAAAACAGTTTAGTCGCTAACTTTTGGGGTAGCTCCCCAGGGCATGTATAAACGGATAAATTAACCGGTGAAACAAGTTTTTGGTAATTAAAACTGGACAACTAGTGAACTCACTCAGCATTATTGTTGACCCCTTACTGCATGCTTTGCAGGTAACCAATGATTCAGGAGCTGCTGCTTGGGGATGTGTAGTGTTCGTCAAACCCGTGTGTTGGGATAACTGTTTTGAACAACGAACTGTCTTTAAAACTATTTTGGTTTATGCTTCCGCTGTTTTGTTAAACTAATTACCGAACCTAAACTCTGATATTGCTAATTACTACGGATATTAAATATTTCTTAAATGCTCAGTATAATTGGTGGCTGGATCCTGGTCAGTCACGCCCTCGAAGCGGGTGTTATCCGCAGGTGGATTTTGGGGTTGTGACAGATTGGTATCTGAGCCATTGGTTATAGTGAACTTGGTTTTAAAAAAGGGGAAAATCTTTTTGGAGAAAACCAGACTATAACCCGTGACTCGTGACGACACTACACTCCAAGTACAAGGCTCAACACTTTTAACCTCATAGCTCGGACCAGTGTTTACTTGTTTGCTTACTTTATGTTTCCTGTTTCGCTATACGTACTAGTATGCCTAACTAGTGAACGCCCACATACGATATTGCATGTGATTGCACGTTAGCACACCAATATGAATTCCTGAACACTTTCTCGTATCATGTGATTGATAGGGTGGTAATTCCCTAAACCTCCGTGACTTACACTACTTAATACTCTTTGAAATCTACTCGAGTGTGGGGAACCATTTGACATGAGTTAAGAGGAGCTGAGATGAACATGCAAATCACAATATTATTGTGGGTGCACACATAATAATATAGTGGGGTGGATGTAAGTCCCAGTGAGGCTTAACAAGTGAAAAAGGGGTTCCGTTTCGTTATCTGTATGATGAGAAACACAACAGTCCATAGGAACCGTAGCAGTGATTGTCTCCTACTCGAACACGATCTTTTCACTTCTCACTGCGCCCCTTTCGAACCTCGATGCTATCGAGTATTACCTGAACACCCATATGAACGCCTAGCGAACTGTGTAGAACATTAGGTGCTTGTACGAGCATCCCCGGGATGGGTGTTGAAACGACAATGATTGGTCTATATCCTTCTCACCTTTCTTCACTTGCTGGAACGTAACGTGTTGACGTCTTAAATCCCGAAGTGCGATCACTTCTGCAACACTATCTCAACATACCGTGTAGTACTCAGTCAAGAGGGTAGACGTAGTACCTTACTGGCTTCAGCATTTGAACGACCCTAGTCACCGACAACGAGCATCAGCGAATTGACTCCAATCGAACCCTTAACCCTAGTCAGCGGCTCATAGGAGCCAGCTCTTACGAATCAGTCGGGCCATAAGCGATGACAATCGACAATGGTGCGGAAATGCGTAACGGCCAGCTCAATAAGTACACCTTGGGACGCGGCACGGAAACGCGACAAGATGGACTTGTCAGTGAAGGATCGTAGCGCACCATTTCAAGCAACGACATCAGAAACAACAGTCGCGACAACATCAAGGTCAACAACCAGGGGAATGATGATAGTAATGGGAGTCCTCGCAACCGTAACAACAACATTAGAAATGATGCTCGTGGAAGGGCATTTAGGATTGGCGCAGGCGACGCCAGGCATAGTAGCAACATGGTAGCTTGTATGAGTAGTTGTTTGCTTCATCTCTATTCTGCTTAACCCTGATACTTCCTGAAACCGAACCAGATGTGGAATCGACTGATGGCAAGTCAATAGAATCTCAAAAGTTCGTTAGGATGTAAACACGACCTTGTGGGACGAGTGTCCGATGTCGACCTTCCTTCTACCACACTCGATGGTTTTAACGCAGTAGTTAGTGTGAATTGGTTACCCAGGAATCGCGCGAATATACCCGGTGAGGAGAAAACTTTGTGTGGAGAATCGGCAATTGTTCTAAAGCATCAGAGTAGTTCAATAGTTAGCGCCATCTCAGCTGTGGAGGCCAGAAGTGTCTACAGAGAGATTACTCCGCTGTGTTAGCAACCGCTACGGATGTTAAGGCTAAGGAAAAGTGGATCGAGGATCCACCAGTTGTTCGTTGTTTCTCTCGGCGTGCTATCCGAGGAACATTCAGTTTTTCTTCTGAAAATTTGTTAGGCGGAATCTCAGTTTGATCTCACGTCTGAGGCAGCCCTGATTACTTGTACCTTTACCATTTTGCGCCAGGAAGGTCGCAAGATCTATCAAAGCAACTATAGGAACCGTTGGACAGGAGTTTTGTAGGGTCTAGTTCTTCGCTTTGGGGGAGCCCCACTTATCCTAGGGAAGATGGGCCTTTTCGTGTGTATACTGACTATTAAGAACTCATCAAGGTGACAGCCCATAACCGTTTGTCTCGATCCCGTATTGGCAACCTGTTGACCAGTTACATGGGTCATGCTCCTATGTGAAGATTGAGTAGCGAACGAACTAACATCAGATGGAAGTCCAAATGGAGGATGTTCCTAAAACGGCATAGCGAACGCAATAAGGCCATTTCCAGGAAACACCGGATGAATCATTCCATGACCTTTTGGGGTGAACAACCCACCAGCTGCTTTATGGATCACACTGCAACTGTGTTTATCTAGTACGTTTTGAATCACTTCTAGGAGAAAGGGGCACCTTGAACAACACTTGTATTCCATTGTAGAGCTTCTAGGGGAGGAGCGTCTACGTGCGAAGTCTACCTAAGTATGACTTCAGGATTCGGGAAGTACACGTTTTCTTTTTATCAAACAACGAAGTGGGAATACACATGGATCTCGCTAAGATCCATTTTGATAGGAACTGATCAACATCAAAGATCCCTTCGAGGATACAGGAGTTTCTTGGTCCCACTAGATACTATCGCAGCTTAATCACAAGATTTTCGAAGGTCGCACAGCTTAAGTCTCGTTGGCACATCAGGGTGTTGCGTTCGTGAAAGACCAAGACAGGAGGACGTCTTTTCAGCTTTCGAATCCCAACTTTGCAATGCACTGAGCATCGTCTTCACCCTAGGGTACGGGTGATCTAGCGGTATACCATGATGCTTCGAATCAGGATCCCAGTTACACACGGATGCAACGCGAGAAGGTTATTGCTTACGCCTCTCGACAACTTAGGACGCACGAAAGGAACTACACAACGCTTGATTTGGAACTGGGAGCAGTGATCTTCGCACTTAAGTTATGACGGCATTACCTATACGGAACCAAGTACGCCATCTACACCGACCACGGAAGTTTAGAACACATATTCAAGCAGAAGGAACTAAATATGCGACAGCGACGATGGGTCGGACTGCTGAATGATTACGAGTGCCAGGTATCACCCGGGCAAGGCCAATGTAGTGGCAGACGACCTCAGTCGGAAGGACACTACGCCTAAGCGCGTAAGAGCTTTACAACTCACGATCCATTCTAGTCTACCTTCGCAAATACGAGCTGCTCAGATAGAAGCACTGAAACCAGAGAACGTTAGAGCTGAAGCCCTACGCGGGTCAAGGCAACACTTAGAACAGAAGGAAGACGGTGCTTATTATGTAACAGGACGCATTTGGGTCCCACTCTATGGCGACTTACGAGAACTTGCGATGAATGAAGCGCACAAATCTCGCTACTCAGTACACCCTGGTTCGGACAAGATGTACCACGATATTAAGACTACGTATTGGTGGCCTAGCATGAAGGCCCACATAGCAACTTACGTCAGCAAGTGTTTGACTTGTGCGCGAGTCAAGACGGAATATCAGAAACCCTCAGGCCTACTCCAACAACCAGAGATACCACAATGGAAATGGGAGTAAATTTCCATGGATTTCGTTACTGGCCTACCTAGATCACAGCGCGGAAACGACACTATCTGGGTGATCGTGGATCGACTCACGAAATCCGCACACTTCTTGGCAATCGAAGACAACAGATGAATTCTCCACTCTGGCGAAGATATACCTCAAGGAAGTGGTTTCGAGGCACGGGGTGCCCACCTCTATCATCTCTGATCGAGATGCACGTTTTACTTCGGAACTGTGACAAGCAATGCACAAGTCTTTTGGCTCACGTTTAGTTATGAGCACAGCATATCACCCACAGACGGACAGGCAATCCGAACGCGCTATTCAAACATTAGAAGACATGCTTCGCGCTTGTGTAAACGACTTTGGCAACAGCCGGGAAAGGCATCTGCCACTCGTGGAATTCTCGTATAATAACAGCTACCACACCAGCATTAAAGCTGCTCCGTTTGAGGCATTGTACGGACGTAAATGCCGGTCACCTCTTTGTTGGGCAGAGGTGGGGGATAGTCAAATCACTGGTCCAGAACATGTGGTAGACACTACTGAGCGGATTGCTCAAATACGACAACGCATGGCGGCCGCTCGTGACCGTCAGAAGGCCTACGCCGATAAGGGCAGGAAACCACTTGAGCTCCAGGTTGGGGAGCGGGTATCACTCAAAGTTTCACCCTGGAAGGGTGTGGTTCGTGTTGGTAAACGAGACAAACTCAACCCACGGTACGTTGGACCTTTCGAAATCCTTGAGAAAATAGGCAAGGTGGCCTACAGACTGAACTTACCAGCAGAACTCGGTGCAGTTCACCACGTTTTCCATGTGTCGAATCTGAAGAAGTGTCTGTCAGATGAGACGCACGTAGTTCCTCTGAAGGAACTCACGATCGACGAACAGTTGAAATTCGTCGAAGAACCTGTCGAAATCACGGACCGGGATGTTAAGGTCCTCAAGAGCACTAGAATACCTCTTGTTCGAGTCCGTTGTAACTCACGTCGCGGCCCAGAGTTCACCTGGGAGCGCGAAGATCGGATGAAACAAAAATATCCCCAACTGTTTGAGAACAGTACAAACGCTACTGAGGCTGAAGCTACGGAATTTCGGGACGAAATTCCAGATCAACGGGGGGTGGATGTGACACCCCAGGATAACCGGGAAAACCTTACAACTTGACTAGCTTCCTCAGTGAGTGCCATCAAATTTCGGGACGAAATTTCTTTCAACTTGGGGATGATGTGACAACCCGAAAACTAGAACTTTTCGTTGTGTCGTGATGTAACTTGTTTGTACATTATGTGACTAGTGACTGACTAAACTTAATGATAACGTGAATCTTTATGTGATATGTGCTTTGTTATGTGTGCATTGGTATGTATATATGTATGTGTTATATGTGAGCCGAAAACCCAACCCGAGAACAAGGAACCCGACTCGAGACCATGAGGTCTCGAGTGATTTGTGACCATGACTCGCAACCGGGCGGTTGCGAGTGGGCCTTTGGGCCGTAACCGGTTTGGGCCGAAACCCCAAGCCCAACCCGAAACATCCCTTGGTATATATACCCCATCTTTCCCCACTTTCCCTCATTTCATACACAACACACAAACACACTTCTACTATTTTTCTCTCAACTAGAAACCCTCAACAACACACCCCAATCCCTTTCAATTTTCGGTTCAAGCAAGGATCCCGGACAAGGACTCGGTCAAGACCACTAACTCGGACACTTCACCTTCTCTCATTTTCTTCCTTTCTTTCGGCTCATCCTCCTTCTTCACAACCGGTTAGTGTTGTTACTATGTGCATGAGATTTATGTTTGTTATATGAACTAGAAATGCTTGGGTAGTAGTTTTTGTATAATTTTTTAGGATGATTTGTGGAACTTGACTATATGTGAAAACCCTTGTGAACAAAGCTTGATAACATGTTTAAATGACTAACAAATGGTAGTTCAAGAATGATTATGACTAACCATACTATGCTTCTTTATTCCTTGCAAATAATGATGTTAAACTTAAGATTCGGATATATAATGTATGTTTTGCATGTTGATCTTGCTAAAACATGTGATTTTGGTTCATAAATATATGATTATGTTGATATGAAAACCCTAGAAAATGATGAACATAAGATGAACTTGTTTGAATATGACTTGAAGATGTAAAAATGGCAAAGTTTGATCTATTTTCATTGCTGGTCAGTTTAGGAAAAATGTTAGTGGAACCTTATTGGCTGTTTCCTAATCTGGGTCTGATTGCATAGTACATATTGGACTGTTAGATCTGCATCATCACGTGTACGTGAAAGGGACAGCTTACGACTCGCAACCACACCGTTGCGACTCGCAACCAAGGCAAGACAACTCGAGACCACGTAGTTGCGACTCGCAACCATAGCATGACAACTCGAAACCTCACGATTGCGACTCGAGACTACGACGGTTGCGACTCGCAACCACAGCATGATGACTCGAGACCACACGGTTACGACTCGCAACCATAACGTGACAAGCCGAAACCACCTGGTTGCGACTCGAGACCAGCTGGTTGCGAGTGGGCTGTCCACTTTGGTTATTGGGCCATTATGTGTTATGGGCTATCTGTTGACTGGGTTATGTGTTACTGTTGACTGCTTAATTGTTTAGGCCGGCCCAATAACCCCATGACTGTTTACTTGTATGCATGTTACGTGCCAGTATGTGTTTTACGTGAATACTTGTATCTGACCTATACCGGTAACCATGTTAGGACATGGTGACCAGCGTGTTTGACCGAGTAACCTAAACCTACCGAGCAACCCAAGGTGAGTTCACAACTTAAAAGCATGCGTCCCGGTGGTTTGGGACACGAGACTAACAACCCTATCCCCTGGTAAAAGGGGATACCATTTACATACTTTCCCTGGTTATTGGGAACAAAACTTACTTTTCCTTCCCTGGTATTGGGAAACCTTTTGGACAATCCTATCCCCTGGTAAAAGGGGATACCATTCACATACTTTCCCTGGTTATTGGGAACACAACTTACTTTTCCTTCCCGGGTATTGGGAAACCTTTTGGTTAATTACTGTTTATACGGATTGCAACTAACGGCACTAAACGAAACTCTATCACTCAAGTCCCTACTACAAATACCGATTAGTCGCCGGGTTAGGCGAACGGGTTATTAGTTGATAGCGCTATTTAGGTGTTTACCAGCCTCACACCGTGCCCTGGTTTGGGACGGGCGTGAACTAATAGACTCAGAAATCCGTCAATGATGATAGAACATTGACATCGGGGCATCCTGCGGATACGCAACGGTTACCTAGTGTTCGGTATTGGAAAAAAAAAAAAACAGTTTAGTCGCTAACTTTTGGGGTAGCTCCCCAGGGCATGTATAAACGGATAAATTAACCGGTGAAACAAGTTTTTGGTAATTAAAACTGGACAACTAGTGAACTCACTCAGCATTATTGTTGACCCCTTACTGCATGCTTTGCAGGTAACCAATGATTCAGGAGCTGCTGCTTGGGGATGTGTAGTGTTCGTCAAACCCGTGTGTTGGGATAACTGTTTTGAACAACGAACTGTCTTTAAAACTATTTTGGTTTATGCTTCCGCTGTTTTGTTAAACTAATTACCGAACCTAAACTCTGATATTGCTAATTACTACGGATATTAAATATTTCTTAAATGCTCAGTATAATTGGTGGCTGGATCCTGGTCAGTCACGCCCTCGAAGCGGGTGTTATCCGCAGGTGGATTTTGGGGTTGTGACATTATTTTTAGGGTAAAAATAATATTACCGAATGTTAATGATTCCAAAATAATGCGAACGCCTTCACAATAAATATTAAGTTACAACGCTATTATTAATACCACCCGATCTTTAAACGTAACTTACGCATTTTTGGAAAAATACTAGTGAACGCGTATTTTGACAAGAGTATTATTTTGAGGAAAAATTATATGTAATGAAATATAATATTTTTGGGAAAAATATTTATATTTTGGAGAAAGGATTAACATATATTTTTAAGTGAGACTTAATAATATATTTCGAAAATTTACAAACGCACATGTATTAAAGCCCCCATCCTTGGGAAGGAATATATTTACCAAATATTTGCAAAGTGTAAACACGAAATAGTTGTCTAACTATTTCCCAAAGACATTAAACCTTAAGCTAAGGCACGGCCGTCCGTCTAATAGAAGTTAATACGTGTAGGACGTCGCACAGCAGATTGATCAGGAGATTTTCTTGATAGAGACGCACCACTGTGAGTTCATGTCCCCCTTTTCTCTTAACTGTTTTCAGTTTTCTAAACTGCGGGGGTGAAATACATGTTACTATATTTACGAGTACTTTATACATGGTATGGTTAGCGTAAGGAGGGTTACTACTTAGATCATGTCAGTGGGTAGGCGCAACCGAGGGACAGTAGCGGTAGATCTATCTGGGTGTAGCGAGCCCAGCCCCAGACTTAGCATAACGGACCTCGGGGTGACTTTGTACCCAACGCAAAATCCGCTAGGTTTGAGTCTTCCTACTTGCACTTCACACATATCAATGGCCTTGCAAACCATTGGTGATCTCTTTTTCCTTATTTGCTACATACCAGGATTTTATACATACAAAGGTTTTATTACTCACTTACACATGAACTCGCTCAACAATTTTTGTTGATTTTTCCAACTTACATGTATTTCAGGGAACTAAAGATCTGGCGTGGTATGCTACGTTTTCCCACTGCATAAGAGTTTCGAGGTCATCCAAGTTTAGGGGATGTGACTTTTACCTGGAGGAGTCACAGTCCTTAAACTGCGTTTATTTCATGTTGGTGTTGTGTCTTTCAAACAATGTTTTTATGTTATCAGGTTGTAGTGTCCATTGCATGAGTCAACGCCTTAAGACAATGTTGTGTTACTAATGTTTTAAAACTTAATTCAATGGATGATCTTGCATGGTTTTATTTTCATATAGCTTTGCTATGATTAAGCTATGGTATTAAGAAGTCACACCAAATTAACCACGCATCCGCAAAGCCAGGGTGTGACAGCTTGGTATCAGAGCTCCGATCATAGCGAACTAGGATTCCTTCTCGAGTCTAGACTATGATCACTAGGGCTCTCACGAAAACATTTTTACACTGCATACCACTTAAGTCCAGATCCAAAACGTTTTTACAAACAAATGTTGAGCACATTTTATTTATTAGTTATAGGCTCGGTCTGGGAGGCCGAGGCTCGGTCTGGAAGGCCGAGCTCGGTCTGGGAGGCCGAGGTAGTTGTCTAGTGGGACTAGGGAGTCAGTCTGAGAGGCTGGGAGAATTGGCTAGTGGGACTAGGAAGAGCAGTCTGAGAGGCTGGGAGAATTGGCTAGTGGGACTAGGAAGAGCAGTCTGGGAGGCTGGGAGGCTAGTGGGTCTAGGAAGATCAGTCTGGGAGGCTGGGAGGCTAGTGGGACTAGGAAAACTATTTGATTGCTTAATTGGTGACTAATATGTTTATCTGATTGTATGATTGATTATTTGTGTATATTTGTGGTTGTGTTACAGACACTATGGATTCATCAGGCACTGGTGAGTCGGACACTACGGGCCCTTTGCCCATCGTATCAGACGACCGAGAGTCATCGGAGTATGAGGTACACACTTCGGATACCACCAGCACGGATGAGGATGATTTCCAGCCATTCGCGCTACCCGATGTTGCCGCCGAGCCCGCTGATGGCCCTTTTGCCGGGGATTTGCCGCTCGTGGAGATCCCTGCCCCTATACCTCTTGCCGCATACCCTGTTCTTGATATGCTCCTCGACGCCGACGCCGATGACGACGTCGATTTGTTTGATGACGAGCCCCTGGAGGATGATATTGAGGGCGAGGCCCTTATAGCTGACGACGGTCTTTTGCTGCTCGCAGATCCTCCTGCTGAGGAGTCACCTGCTCATTCACCCGTCCCAGACTCTTTCGAGTCTGTGGCCTCTGCACCGTCGCACACTCAGGGTGCGCAGCACTATTCTCACGATTCAGATCCTGATAGGGCATCATCTGCTGCACCTGCCCCGAGCTTCGCCTTTGATCACGACATTGATGAGGGTTCCGACCATGTCTTTCCACCTGGGTTTGATCCAGACCAGGACATTGAGTTTATACACATGGATCAGCCCTTGGAGGACCCGGTTGACCCAGTTGACCCTGTTGACCCTGCGTTTGCTGACAACGCAGATTTCAAGATGGAGTTCGATGACCCAGAGCCTGCTGTGGCCCTTGAGCCAGTTGACGCTCCTGACCCCGTGTTCGAGCATGACCCTATTCATGCTGATGTACCCATTGTTGATCATATGATTGTTGATCCACCTATCGATGATCACCCTATTGTTGCTCCACTATTGGAGGATGAGCATGTCGTTGATGCTCAGGTTGATGCCCCTCACATTGCTGATATACCCGCTGAGCCTGTTGTTGTCGCTCCTGTTCCTGACCCTGTTCCTTTGGAGCCCGACCATGCCCTCTTTGCGACTCATATTGACCCCCGTTATGCGCACACCCAGAATGAGTGGATTGATGTTGATGATGAGCTCCCACCTTTTCCCCCACATACCACCGATGCACGTCACATGGATTTCCCTTTTTCGTTCACTCAGTTCACACCTCCAGCACGTCCGGGAGAGGGTTCCTCGACTCATCCCTTCGGCCATGTGCCGACATCTGTCCCAGTTATACCACAGTTTTCTTCTGTTATTCCCCCTGTTCTACCGTTTTCTGTGCCACCATCCGACCCCTACCATCCTTTTCATATGGGGTATTCTATTGAGGACATTCTTATGTCATTTGTTGTCCAGCAGGAGGCACTCACGCAGCGCATACAGGAGCTTGAGAGAGCACCGCCACCGCCATGCCAGTGTCAGGGCCAGGCTCACCCTGCTATTTAGCAGCCCCCTCGACCGTTGTCACCAGACTCTGCTGCACGTCTTTGGGCACTAGAGCAGCAGATGGCTTCCTGGTTGCGTTCCCAGCGAGCCATGGAGGAGGATTGGCTCCATTTGCGTCGTTTGTTCTATTCCCATTTTCCCCCTCCTCCACCGCCATCAGTGTAGGGCTATTTAGTACAGCACGGGTGGACTTTGGTGAGAAGACGGCGATTGCTCTGACTGCACAGCTTTTTGGAGACTGCATTCTGATCCTGACTTTTATTGATATGTATATGGATGTATTGACACCGATTTGATATATTTTTGGACTAGGGTGATGTAGCCCTTAGTCGTTGATGTTGTATGTTACAGTTATGTACTTGTACACTTTACCATGTGGTCTCGATTTATGGCAATGCAATCGCAGTATTCTCATCATATATGATGTTTGATTGATTATTTATGTTTTATGACATGGGATGTTGTGTGATAGATATATTTATGACATGGGATGTTGTGTGATTGATATAATTGTAACATGGGATGTTATGTGATTGGTATATTTATAACATGAGATGTTATGTACTATTACTATCATTATATACGTACGCTTTACTATGGCCTGACCCACGTGAACACATCATTTAGAAGATGCCGCCGAGACGTCAAACGCAATTGCCTACCAATGAGGTAGAGCTTCAGCAAGTCATCGCTGCTGCCATCGCACAGTACGCCGCCTCTCAAGGAGGGACTAGTGGAAGTAATTCTGGCAATACTGGCAACAACAATCCGCCTCTTGGTAATACTAAGTCATTGAGACATACCATGATACAATTGGATATCTCTAGCAAGGATGCTAATGCCATTCATATGTTGTAATGTATGTGCAGGGTGCACCTACAAGCAGTTCCTAGACTGCAAACCTGTCAACTTTGATGGCACCGGAGGTGCTGTCGCTTTTGTTCGTTGGGCCGAGAAGACGGACTCAGTTCTCGGCATGAGCAAGTGTGCTCCAGACCAGCAAGTTACCTACATTTCGGGGCTATTCTTGGACGGAGTCCTGTCCTAGTGGAATTTACAAGTCCAAACACTTGGTGAAGCCGCTGCATACGCAATGACATAGAACGAGCTGAAAGAGCTCATGCGTAGAAAGTATTGCTCTCGCGCTGAAATTCAAAAGTTGGAAACTGAATTTTGGCGTCTGTAGATGGAAGGTCCGAAAATCGCAGAGTATGTTCAAAGGTTTCATGACTTATCTCATGTGGTACCTTATATGGTCACGCCAGAATTCAAGCGGATTGAGCGTTTCATTTGGGGTTTAGCTCCTCAAATCATAAGTATGGTGACTTCTTCAAAGCCGGCAACAATTACTGAGGCAATTGATCTGAGCGTGGCTCTCACAGTGGAGGCTATACGCCTAAACAAGTTTTCTGATGCTGAGCCAAGGAAGAAAGAGACTCCTGTCGAGTCGTCCGGGGGTAACAAAAGAAAGTTCTTGAACTTCAAACAAGGCACCAGTGGGGTTGTTAAGAAAGGAGAGTCAAGCACGCCAGCTCAAGTTACAGCTGGTACTGGAAAGAAATGGAAGGGATATATGGGTACCCATCCCAAGTGCAACACCTGCCAGCGTCACCACTCAGGCCGGTGTGGTTTAAAAGTATGTGAAGCTTGTGGGAAAACTGGTCACTCGAAGGATTCTTGTTGGGCTACTATTGGCCGGGGAGACCAAGGAGGATTTGGGAATAGAAACAATAACCGAGGTGGAAATGGAAATCGCCCACAAGGAAACAATGGAGGAAATGGGAATCGAGGCAACAATGCGAATCAGACTGGTAATGTGAACCGTAATCAGAACAACAATCAAGCTGGAAATGGTGGAGGAAACGGGCAAAGACCAGGATGCTTTAACTGTGGTGATATTGGGCATTATAAGCGAAACTGCCCAGAACTGAATCAAGAGCGTGGAAGGGTTTTCAATATCGAAGCAAGGGAAGCGCGCCAGGACCCCAATGTCGTTACTGGTACGTTCCCTGTAAACCAACGCTTTGCATCCGTTTTATTTGATACTGGTGCCGATAATAGCTTCGTATCGTTAGAGTTTAAGAATATGCTTGGGTTAGCCGCTAGTAAGTTAGATATTCCCTACTCGATCGAATTGGCTAATGGAAAGTTAGTAGAAGCTAATAAAGTGGTCAGAGGTTGTGTAATCGAGTTGGGAGAGCGTGAGTTTGCTTTGGATCTACTACCAGTCCAGCTGGGGAGCTTCGACGTGGTAGTAGGAATGGATTGGTTATCAAGCAACAAGGCAGAAATTGTTTGTCACGAAAAGGTCGTTCGTATCCCAACCGAGGATGGTGAAATAATTGTGGTTCATGGAGAAAAGCAGGATACGCCCTTAAGAATTATCAGCTGCCTGAAAGCGCGAAAGTGTTTACAAAAGGGGTGTGCTGCCTTCCTGGCACACATCGTGGATAAGAAAGCTGCTGAGCCAAAAATCGAAGACATCCATATCGTGAGGGAATATCCGGAAGTCTTCCCAGAGGACTTGCCAGGCTTGCCACCCCAGAGGCAAGTGGAGTTCCGTATTGACTTAGTTCCAGGCGCTGCGCCTGTGGCTAGGGCACCTTATAGACTTGCACCGTCAGAGATGCAGGAATTGTCGACACAACTCCAAGAGTTGTTAGACAAAGAATTTATCAGACCAAGCTTCTCACCTTGGGGAGCTCCGGTCCTGTTTGTCAAAAAGAAGGACGGCAGTTTTCGAATGTGTATCGACTACCAGGAGTTGAATAAGCTGACGATCAAGAATAGGTACCCTCTGCCAAGGATCGATGATCTATTCGACCAACTGCAAGGTTCAAGCTTTTACTCGAAGATCGATTTGCGATCTGGATACCATCAGTTAAGGATACAAGAGGAAAGTATCCCGAAGACAGCCTTCAGAACTCGTTATGGACACTACGAGTTCCTAGTTATGCCGTTTGGGTTGACAAACGCGCCTGCAGTTTTCATGGATCTAATGAATAGATTTTGCAAGCCGTATTTGGATAAGTTCGTGATTGTGTTTATCGACGACATTTTGATTTACTCAAAGACAAAGGCTGAGCATGAACAGCATCTAAGAGCTATTTTGGAGCTGCTGAAGAAAGAACAGTTGTATGCCAAATTCTCTAAGTGCGAGTTTTGGCTACGTGAAGTCCAATTCCTTGGACATGTAGTAAATGGAGATGGAATTCATGTGGATCCCACCAAGATCGAAGCGATCAAGAGTTGGGAGACGCCAAAGACGCCAACCGAGGTTCGACAATTCTTGGGTTTGGCTAGCTACTATCGAAGGTTCATTGAGGATTTTTCAAAGATCGCTCAACCATTGACGCTCCTCACACAAAAAGATAAGAAGTTTGATTGGGGAATCAAACAGGAAGAAGCGTTCCAGCTATTGAAAGATAAGCTCTGCAATGCGCCAATCTTAGCACTACCAGAAGGTACCGAGGATTTCGTGGTATACTGTGACGCCTCGCGTCAAGGATTGGGTTGCGTGTTGATGCAACGCCAAAAGGTTATAGCTTACGCATCGTGTCAACTGAAGGTACACGAAAAGAATTATACCACGCATGATTTGGAACTCGGTGCAGTGGTATTTGCTTTAAAGATCTAGAGACACTACATATATGGTACAAAGTGTACAATCTTCATAGATCATAAGAGCCTACAACACATATTCAACCAGAAGGAGTTGAATATGAGACAGAGAAGATGGGTTGAGTTGTTGAACGATTACGACTGCGAGATAAAGTATCATCCAGGGAAGGCGAATGTGGTCGCCGACGCCCTAAGTCGAAAAGAAAGGATCAAGCCCATAAGGGTTAGGGCTTTAGAGATGATTATCCAAACCGATCTTTCCTTGCGAATTCGTGCCGCGCAGAAAGAAGCTCTTAACGAAAGAAACCTTGAAGAAGAATATCTCCGTGGGATGGAGAAGCAATAGGTGCTAAACGAGGAAGGAACGTTATGTTTCATGAAAAGGATTTGGGTTCCTTTGTTCGGTGATTTGAGAAAAGTTATTTTTGATGAGGCACACAAATCACGGTACTCTATCCATCCAGGAGCGGATAAGATGTACCAAGATCTTAAAGATTATTATTGGTGGCCTAGGATGAAAGGCGATGTTGCTGTTTATGTGAGCAAATGTTTAACAGGCGCTAAAGTGAAAGCGGAATACCAGAAGCCTTCAGGACTTCTGCAACAACCTGAGATTCCCAAGTGGAAATGGGAACAAATCTCCATGGATTTTATTACAAAGTTGCCAAAAACGCCAAGAGGTCATGACACTATTTGGGTAATAGTGGACCGATTAACGAAGTCTGCGCATTTCTTACCTGTCAGGGAGAAGGATAATACGAGCAAGTTGGCTGAAATTTACATGAGAGAAATCGTTACGTGCCATGGAGTACCTCTCTCGATCATCTCTGATAGAGACGGAAGGTTCGTATCAAGGATATGGCAATCCTTCCAAGAAGCTTTTGGCTCGCAATTGAATCTGAGCACCGCATTTCACCCACAGACCGACGGATAAAGCGAGCGAACGATACAGACTTTGGAAGATATGCTGAGAGCATGTGTTATGGATTTGGGCGGTAGCTGGGATAAGCATTTGCCATTGGTCGAATTTTCATACAACAACAGCTACCACACCAGTATTGGTGCCGCGCCATTTGAAGCTCTATATGGCCGCAAGTGCAGATCAGCGCTTTGTTGGTCTGATGCAGGTGATAGACAATTGGTTGGTCCTTATGTGGTACAGGAAACCACAGACAAAATTGCACAGATCCGGGATCGCATCAAGGCGGCCCGCGATCGTCAGAAATGTTATGCGGACCGAAGGAGGAAACCTCTGGAATTTGAGGTAGGTGATATGGTTTTGTTGAAAGTATCACCCTGGAAGGGTGTGGCACGCTTCGGAAAGCGTGGAAAGTTGAATCCGCGATATATTGGTCCGTTCAGAACTTTGGAAAGAATTGGGTTAGTAGCGTACAAGTTGGATTTACCTGCTGAACTGAATGGCGTTCACGATACATTTCATGTATCAAACTTGAAGAAGAGTCCAACGCAAGAGACTGTTGTCATTCCCACAGACGAAATTCATATTGACGACACGGTCCATTTTGTGGAAGAACCGGTTGAGGTTACAGATTGGAAAGTGAACAAAACGCGCCGGAGCAGTGTCAAGCTCGTCAAGGTTCGATGGAATGCAAGACATGGTCCGGAATACACCTGGGAGCGTGAGGACCGAATGAAAGAGAAATACCCCCACTTATTTCCCAAGAACCCTGCCTCTAGAAGCAAAACTTAAAAATTTCGGGACGAAATTTTTCTAACGGGGGGAGAATGTGACAACCCTCACCAAATCAGGTATCCGTACGACTTAATTAATATTTAATTACTGCTTAATTACTGTGCTTGCTTGAAATTATGGATAAACTGCTACCTGAATGCTGATACATGAACATACTTGCATCACACTTTATTTGTTGTCACTCCATTATTTACATACAGAACTTTAGTGACAACCTTGATGCACAAAAGCACAGTAGCACAATGAACGGATAACCCATTTAACATGCTGATATAGCCAGCACCAGGCAGGCACTGCCTCTAAGGCCTGTATGAGCCAGGAATAGATCACTACACTAGTAGAGAGTGTAGGGATATGAGGGTTGTAGAACTGCGTCACTAGGTATAAGTTATAGTGACTGGATGTGCCTAAAACGTACTTTAAATACAAAATTTAGCACTTTAAATAAAAATTGAGCATTTATCCAACTAATAAAGTGCCAAAACACGAGAAAAACATTACTAGACACCTTCCAAAGTGTCGGGAATAAATCGTGTCACTAAAAATAGTATTTACGGCACCTTAAAGCTTTGTTAAGCACTTTAACGGATCACTATCCAACCAAACAACCGGACTATACCCGGAACATAAAAATATTGCCATCAACACTGTTTTTCTTTTTCTGAGCCAGTTAGGGTCCCCGAATACCCTAACACCTGTTACAACTTACTACATGCTAATATCTTGTCTTAAGCTCCTAACTTAACATAACTATATCCTAATTATCTAGTTGAAATCGAACCAAAGACCCCCCCTTGAACCGAAATCGTCCCCTAGGGGACACCCCTTGTCCTTGCAAGATTAAAATAATCTTGGTTGTCTAATATCAAGTGGACATAAAACCCTTTGGTTAAAATGGAAAGATTTATCTATAAGTAACAAGCATAGTCCATCATATTCACTAAACCACTTAACAAAATTCACACTACTCTATCCCTCTCTTGACACTTTCGGCCGAGAATCACCCACCCCCATCCATCATTTTTCGATTTCATTCAAGACATTCCAAGCACATACAAGGGTTAAGGATCGCGTATAAGGAACCTTGGTGCACTCGGATTGCGAAGGACCTCACTACATTGCTTTTATCCACTTGATTTCCGACTAGTTTCTTCCCTAGCCTCGAGCTAGTAGTAAGTGACTCTAAACGCCTTCTTGATCTATTCTAAAGTGGTTAAAATGAACTTTGTCGTTTAAACATCATGAACATACAAGATTACATGCTAAAAGTTTACAAAAATGATAAACATGTTGGATAAAAACAATAGAGTTTTGTAAAACTTGTAAGACTTGTTTTATGGTGATTATTTAGTGCTGATCTATGCTAGTAGTAGCTCGGATCGTAATCTAACCCGGCTAAGTCATGTCTATGAAACATGACCTAGAATATGTTAAAGTATGAAAGAGGTTAAATGATGAACACTACTACATATCAAGCATGAACTTGTGTAAAGACAATCTTTCTTATGAAATAGACTTGTAAACTAGTAGATCTACGGATCTACAAGTGGTATTTTCAAAGGACCAAGCATCAAAAGAAATCATATTTTCTAAACCAGGTTTTACATGAACAAGAGTGATTTTTTTAAAAACACAAGCATGCAGACACTTGTGTAACACAAAGTTTTGACAAAAAAACTATTTTTGTAAATGTTGACAAGAAGTTGTGGAAATTTATTTTCTTTAAAAACGAGACTCTCAAGAAACTGAGTTGATTTATACAAAGATCCACTAAAAGTAATGGAAAGTTACTACCTATTTTGGATAAACCACAAGTTCATGTATTTTTGCGATTTATATCTATTTTGACTAGTTTGATGGTTTGAATATTGTTTATTGTTGATTGAGAAAATTGTTGATTTGAATTTTAAAAGAAAATGATACGCTTGAAAGCGTGGCCACCTCCAGTTACAGGGGAAACTCTGGCGAAATTTTTCCAAAAACCTAACACTTGGAAATATTTTCACTACAAGTGTTATAAATATGTTTCAAACTTGTATGCAAAAATGTAAATTTCGCCACGATTTTATTTACAACATTTCTAACTGTCGGAGGTGGGATTTTCACAAAATAAAACTTGATAAATATATATTTGATATATATATATATATATATATATATATATATATATATATATATATATATTTCATAACAACACTTGTGAGATTTTTATGATTATTTTGTGAACTATACAAATATTATTTTTAGGGTAAAAATAATATTACCGAATGTTAATGATTCCAAAATAATGCGAACGCCTTCACAATAAATATTAAGTTACAACGGTATTATTAATACCACCCTATCTTTAAACGTAACTTACGCATTTTTGGAAACATACTAGTGAACGCGTATTTTGACAAGAGTATTATTTTGAGGAAAAATTATATGTAATGAAATATAATATTTTTGGGAAAAACATTTATATTTTGGAGAAAGGATTAACATATATTTTTAAGTGAGACTTAATAATATATTTCGAAAATTTACAAACGCACATGTATTAAAGCCCCCATCATTGGGAAGGAATATATTTACCAAATATTTGCAAAGTGTAAACACGAAATAGTTGTCTAACTATTTCCCAAAGACATTAAACCTTAAGCTAAGGCACGGCCGTCTGTCTAATAGAAATTAGTACGTGTAGGTCGTCGCACAGCAGATTGATCAGGAGATTTTCTTGATAGAGACGCACCACTGTGAGTTCATGTCCCCCTTTTCTCTTAACTGTTTTCAGTTTTCTAAACTGCGGGGGTGAAATACATGTTACGATATTTACGAGTACTTTATACATGGTATGGTTAGCGTAAGGAGGGTTACTACTTAGATCATGTGAGTGGGTAGGCGCAACTTGAGGCCATTAATCCTCATTGTAGGACCGAGGGACAGTAGCGGTAGATCTATCTGGGTGTAGTGAGCCCAGCCCCAGGCCCAGCATAACGGACCTCGGGGTGACTTTGTACCCAACGCAAAATCCGCTAGGTTTGAGTCTTCCTACTTGCACTTCACACATATCAATGGCCTTGCAAACCATTGGTGATCTCTTTTTCCTTATTTGCTACATACCAGGATTTTATACATACAAAGGTTTTATTACTCACTTACACATGAACTCGCTCAACAATTTTTGTTGATTTTTCCAACTTACATGTATTTCAGGGAACTAAAGATCTGGCGCGGTATGCTACGTTTTCCCGCTGCATAAGAGTTTCGAGGTCATCCAAGTTTAGGGGATGTGACTTTTACCTGGACGAGTCACAGTCCTTAAACCGCGTTTATTTCATGTTGGTGTTGTGTCTTTCAAACAATGTTTTTATGTTATCAGGTTGTAGTGTCCATTGCATGAGTCAACGCCTTAAGACAATGTTGTGTTACTTATGTTTTAAAACTTAATTCAATGGATGATCTTGCATGGTTTTATTTTCATATAGCTTTGTTATGATTAAGCTATGGTATTAAGAAGTCACACCAAATTAACCACGCTTCCGCAAAGCCAGGGTGTGAGAGCTTGGTATCAGAGCTCCGATCATAGCGAACTAGGATTCCTTCTCGAGTCTAGACTATGATCACTAGGGCTCTCACGAAAACATTTTTACACTGCATACCGCTTAAGTCCAGATCCAAAACGTTTTTACAAACAAATGTTGAGCACATTTTATTTATTAGTTATAGGCTCAGTCTGGGAGGCTGAGGCTCGGTCTGGGAGGCCGAGGCTCGGTCTGGGAGGCTGAGGTAGTTGTCTAGTGGGACTAGGGAGTCACTCTGAGAGGCTGGGAGAATTGGCTAGTGGGACTAGGAAGAGCAGTCTGAGAGGCTGGGAGAATTGGCTAGTGGGACTAGGAAGAGCAGTCTGGGAGGCTGGGAGGCTAGTGGGACTAGGAAGATCAGTCTGGGAGGCTGGGAGGCTAGTGGGACTAGGAAAACTATTTGATTGCTTAATTGGTGACTAATATGTTTATCTGATTGTATAATTGATTATTTGTGCATATTTGTGGTTGTGTTACAGACACTATGGATTCATCAGGCACTGGTGAGTCCGACACTACGGGCCCTATGCCCATCGTATCAGACGACCGAGAGTCATCGGAGCATGAGGTACACACTTCGGATACCACCAGCACGGATGAGGATGATTTCCAGCCATTCGCGCTACCCGATGTTGCCGCCGAGCCCGCTGATGGCCCTTTTACCGGGGATTTGCCGCTCGTGGAGATCCCTGCCCCTATACCTCTTGCCGCATACCCTGTTCTTGATATGCTCCTCGACGCCGACGCCGATGACGACGTCGATTTGTTTGATGACGAGCCCCTGGAGGATGATATTGAGGGCGAGGCCCTTATACTTGACGGCGGTCTTTTGCTGCTCGCAGATGCTCCTACTGAGGAGTCACCTGCTCATTCACCCGTCCCAGACTCTTTCGAGTCTGTGGCCTCTGCACCGTCGCACACTCAGGGTGCGCAGCACTATTCTCACGATTCAGATCCTGATAGGGCATCATCTGCTGCACCTGCCCCGAGCTTCGCCTTTGATCACGACATTGATGAGGGTTCCGACCATGTCTTTCCACCTAGGTTTGATCCAGACCAGGACATTGAGTTTATACACCTGGATCAGCCTATGGAGGACCCGGTTGACCCAGTTGACCCTGTTGACCCTGCGTTTGCTGACCACGCAGATTTCAAGATGGAGTTCGATGACCCAGAGCCTACTGTGGCCCTTGAGCCAGTTGACGCTCCTGACCCCGTGTTCGAGCATGACCCTATTCATGGTGATGTACCCATTGTTGATCATGTGATTGCTGATCCACCTGTCGATGATCACCCTATTGTTGCTCCACTATTGGAGGATGAGCATGTCATTGATGCTCAGGTTGATGCCCCTCACATTGCTGATATACCCGCTGAGCCTGTTGTTGTCGCTCCTCTTCCTGACCCTGTTCCTTTGGAGCCCGACCATGCCCTCTTTGCGACTCATATTGACCCCCGTTATGCGCACACCCAGAATGGGTGGATTGATGCTGATGATGAGCTCCCACCTTTTCCCCCACATACCACCGATGCACGTCACATGGATTTCCCTTTTTCGTTCGCTCAGTACACACCTCCAGCACGTCCGGGAGAGGGTTCCTCGACTCATCCCTTCGGCCATGTGCCGACATCTGTCCCAGTTATACCACAGTTTTCTTCTGCTATTCCCCCTGTTCCACCATTTTCTGTGCCACCATCCGACCCCTACCATCCTTTTCGTATGGGGTATTCTATTGGGGACATTCTTATGCCATTTGTTGTCCAGCAGGAGGCACTCACGCGGCGCGTACAGGAGCTTGAGAGAGCACCGCCACCGCCATGCCAGTGTCAGGGCCACGCTCACCCTGCTATTTTGCAGCTCCCTCGACTGTTGTCACCAGACTCTGCTGCACGTCTTTGGGCACTAGAGCAGCAGATGGCTTCCTGGTTGCGTTCCCAGCGAGCCATAGAGGAGGATTGGCTCCATTTGCGTCGTTTGTTCTATTCCCATTTTCCCCCTCCTCCACCGCCATCAGTGTAGGGCTATTTAGTACAGCACGGGTGGACTTTGGTGAGAAGACGGCGATTGCTCTGACTGCATAGCTTTTTGGAGACTGCATTCTGATCCTGGCTTTTGTTGATATGTATATGGATGTATTGACACTGATTTGATATATTTTTGGACTAGGGTGATGTAGCCCTTAGTTGTTGATGTTGTATGTTACAGTTATGTACTTGTACACTTTACCATGTGGTCTCGATTTATGGCAATGCAATCGCAGTATTCTCATCATATATGATGTTTGATTGATTATTTATGTTTTATGACATGGGATGTTGTGTGATGGATATATTTATAACATGGGATGTTGTGTGATTGATATAATTGTAACATGGGATGTTATGTGATTGGTCTATTTATAACATGAGATGTTATGTACTATTACTATCATTATATACGTACGCTTTACTATGGCCTGACCCACGTGAACACATCGTTTAGAAGATGCCGCCGAGACGTCAAACGCAATTGCCTACCAATGAGGCAGAGCTTCAGCAAGTCATCGCTGCTGCCATCGCACAGTACGCCGCCTCTCAAGGAGGGACTACTGGAAGTAATTCTGGCAATACTGGCAACAACAATCCGCCTCATGGTAATACTAAGTCATTGAGACATACCATGATACAATTGGATATCTCTAGCAAGGATGCTAATGCCATTCATATGTTGTAATGTATGTGCAGGGTGCACCTACAAGCAGTTCCTAGACTGCAAACCTGTCAACTTTGATGGCACCGGAGGTGCTGTCGCTTTTGTTCGTTGGGCCGAGAAGACGGACTCAGTTCTCCGCGTGATCAAGTGTGCTCCAGACTAGCAAGTTACCTACATTTCGGGGCTATTCTTGGACGGAGCCCTGTCCTGGTGGAATTTACAAGTCCAAACACTTGGTGAAGCCGCTGCATACGCAATGACATGGAACGAGCTGAAAGAGCTCATGCGCAGAAAGTATTGCTCTCGCGCTGAAATTCAAAAGTTGGAAACTGAATTTTGGCATCTGAAGATGGAAGGTCCGAAAATCGCAGAGTATGTTCAAAGGTTTCATGACTTATCTCATGTGGTACCTTATATGGTCACGCCAGAATTCAAGCGGATTGAGCATTTCAATTGGGGTTTAGCTCCTCAAATCATAAGTATGGTGACTTCTTCAAAGCCGGCAACAATTACTGAAGAAATTGATCTGAGCGTGGCTCTCACAGAGGAGGCTATACGCCTAAACAAGTTTTCTGATGCTGAGCCAAGGAAGAAAGAGACTCCTGTCGAGTCGTCCGGGGGTAACAAAAGAAAGTTCTCGAACTTCAAACAAGGCACCAGTGGGGTTGTTAAGAAAGGAGAGTCAAGCACGCCAGCTCAAGTTACAGCTGGTACTCGAAAGAAAGGGAAGGGATATATGGGTACCCATCCCAAGTGCAACACCTGCCAGCGTCACCACTCAGGCCGGTGTGGTTTAAAAGTATGTGAAGCTTGTGGGAAAACTGGTCACTCAAAGGATTCTTGTTGGGCTACTATTGGCCGGGGAGGCCAAGGAGGATTTGGGAATAGAAACAATAACCGAGGTGGATATGGAAATCGCCCACAAGGAAACAATGGAGGAAATGGGAATCGAGGCAACAATGCGAATCAGACTGGTAATGTGAACCGTAATCAGAACAACAATCAAGCTGGGAATGGTGGAGGAAACGGGCAAAGACCAGGATGCTTTAACTGTGGTGATATTGGGCATTATAAGCGAAACTGCCCAGAACTGAATCAAGCGCGTGGAAGGGTTTTCAATATCGAAGCAAGGGAAGCGCGCCAGGACCCCAATGTCGTTACTGGTACGTTCCCTGTAAACCAACGCTTTGCATCCATTTTATTTGATACTCGTGCCGATTATAGCTTCGTATCGTTAGAGTTTAAGAATATGCTTGGGTTAGCCGCTAGTAAGTTAGATATTCCCTACTCGATCGAATTGGCTAATGGAAAGTTAGTAGAAGCTAATGAAGTGGTCAGAGGTTGTGTAATCGAGTTGGGAGAGCGTGAGTTTGCTTTGGATCTACTACCAGTCCAGCTAGGGAGCTTCGACGTGGTAGTAGGAATGAATTGGTTATCAAGCAACAAGGCAGAAATTGTTTGTCACGAAAAGGTCGTTCGTATCCCAACCGAGGATGGTGAAATAATTGTGGTTCATGGAGAAAAGCAGGATACGCCCTTAAGAATTATCAGCTGCCTGAAAGCGCGAAAGTGTTTACAAAAGGGGTGTGCTGCCTTCCTGGCACACATCGTGGATAAGAAAGCTGCTGAGCCGAAAATCGAAGACATCCATATCGTGAGGGAATACCCGGAAGTCTTCCCAGAGGACTTGCCAGGCTTGCCACCCCAGAGGCAAGTGGAGTTCCGTATTGACTTAGTTCCAGGCGTTGCGCCTGTGGCTTGGGCACCTTATAGACTTGCACCGTCAGAGATGCAGGAATTGTCGACACAACTCCAAGAGTTGTTAGACAAAGAATTTATCAGACCAAGCTTCTCACCTTGGGGAGCTCCGGTCCTGTTTGTCAAAAAGAAGGACGGCAGTTTTCGAATGTGTATCGACTACCAGGAGTTGAATAAGCTGACGATCAAGAATAGGTACCCTCTGCCAAGGATCGATGATCTATTCGACCAACTGCAAGGTTCAAGCTTTTACTCGAAGATCGATTTGCGATCTGGATACCATCAGTTAAGGATACAAGAGGAAAGTATCCCGAAGACAGCCTTCAGAACTCGTTATGGACACTACGAGTTCCTAGTTATGTCGTTTGGGTTAACAAACGCGCCTGCAGTTTTCATGGATCTAATGAACAGAGTTTGCAAGCCGTATTTGGATAAGTTCGTGATTGTGTTTATCAACGACATTTTGATTTACTCAAAGACAAAGGCTGAGCACGAACAGCATCTAAGAGCTATTTTGGAGCTGCTGAAGAAAGAACAGATGTATGCCAAATTCTCTAAGTGCGAGTTTTGGCTACGTGAAGTCCAATTCCTTGGACATGTAGTAAATGGAGATGGAATTCATGTGGATCCCACCAAGATCGAAGCGATCAAGAGTTGGGAGACGCCAAAGACGCCAACCGAGATTCGACAATTCTTGGGTTTGGCTTGCTACTATCGAAGGTTCATTGAGGATTTTTCAAAGATCGCTCAACCATTGACGCTCCTCACGCAAAAAGATAAGAAGTTTGATTGGGGAATCAAACAGGAAGTAGCGTTCCAGCTATTGAAAGATAAGCTCTGCAATGTGCCAATCTTAGTACTACCAGAAGGTACCGAGGATTTCGTGGTATACTGTGACGCCTCGCGTCAAGGATTGGGTTGCGTGTTGATGCAACGCCAAAAGGTTATAGCTTACGCATCGTGTCAACTGAAGGTACACGAAAAGAATTATACCACGCATGATTTGGAACTCGGCGCAGTGGTATTTGCTTTAAAGATCTGGAGACACTACCTATATGGTACAAAGTGTACAATCTTCACAGATCATAAGAGCCTACAACACATATTCAACCAGAAGGAGTTGAATATGAGACAGAGACGATGGGTTGAGTTGTTGAACGATTACGACTGCGAGATAAAGTATCATCCAGGGAAGGCGAATGTGGTCGCCGACGCCCTAAGTCGAAAAGAAAGGATCAAGCCCATAAGGGTTAGGGCTTTAGAGATGATTATCCAAACCGATATTTCCTTGCGCATTCGTGCCACGCAGAAAGAAGCTCTTAAGGAAAGAAACCTTGAAGAAGAATATCTCCATGGGATGGAGAAGCAATTGGTGCTAAACGAGGAAGGAACGTTATGTTTCATGAAAAGGATTTGGGTTCCTTTGTTCGGTGATTTGAGAAAAGTTATTTTTGATGAGGCACACAAATCACGGTACTCTATCCATCCAGTAGCGGATAAGATGTACCAAGATCTTAAAGATTATTATTGGTGGCCTAGGATGAAAGGCGATGTTGCTGTTTATGTGAGCAAATGTTTAACGTGCGCTAAAGTGAAAGCGGAATACCAGAAGCCTTCAGGACTTCTGCAACAACCTGAGATTCCCAAGTGGAAATGGGAACAAATCTCCATGGATTTTATTACAAAGTTGCCAAAAACGCCAAGAGGTCATGACACTATTTGAGTAATAGTGGACCGATTAACGAAGTCTGCGCACTTCTTACCTATCAGGGAGAAGGATAATACGAGCAAGTTGGCTGAAATTTACATGAAAGAAATCGTTACGCGCCATGGAGTACCTCTCTCGATCATCTCTGATAGAGACGGGAGGTTCGTATCAAGGATATGGCAATCCTTCCAAGAAGCTTTTGGCTCGCAATTGAATCTGAGCACCGCATTTCACCCACAGACCGACTGACAAAGCGAGCGAACGATACAGACTTTGGAAGATATGCTGAGAGCATGTGTTATGGATTTGGGCGGTAGCTGGGATAAGCATTTGCCATTGGTCGAATTTTCATACAACAACAGCTACCACACCAGTATTGGTGCCGCGCCATTTGAAGCTCTATATGGCCGCAAGTGCAGATCACTGCTTTGTTGGTCTGATGCAGGTGATAGACAATTGGTTGGTCCTGATGTGGTACAGGAAACCACAGACAAAATTGCACAGATCCGGGATCGCATCAAGGCGACCCGCGATCGTCAGAAATGTTATGCGGACCGAAGGAGGAAACCTCTAGAATTTGAGGTAGGTGATATGGTTTTGTTGAAAGTATCACCCTGGAAGGGTGTGGCATGCTTCGGAAAGCGTGGAAAGTTGAATCCGCGATATATTGGTCCGTTCAGAATTTTGGAAAGAATTGGGTTAGTAGCGTACAAGTTGGATTTACCTGCTGAACTGAATGGCGTTCACGATACATTTCATGTATCAAACTTTAAGAAGAGTCCAACGCAAGAGACTGTTGTCATTCCCACAGACGAAATTCATATTGACGACACGGTCCATTTTGTGGAAGAACCGGTTGAGGTTACAGATTGGAAAGTGAACAAAACGCGCTGGAGCAGTGTCAAGCTCGTCAAGGTTCGATGGAATGCAAGACATGGTCCGGAATACACCTGGGAGCGTGAGGACCGAATGAAAGAGAAATACCCCCACTTATTTCCCAAGAACCCTGCCTCTAGAAGCAGAACTTAAATATTTCGGGACGAAATTTTTCTAACGGGGGGAGAATGTGACAACCCTCACCAAATCAGGTATCCGTACGACTTAATTAATATTTAATTACTGCTTAATTACTGTGCTTGCTTGAAATTATGGATAAACTGCTACCTGAATGCTGATACATGAACATACTTACATCATACTTTATTTGCTGTCACTCCATTATTTACATACAGAACTTTAGTGACAACCTTGATGCACAAAAGCACAGTAGCACAATGAACGGATAACCCATTTAACATGCTGATGTAGCCAGCACCAGGCAGGCACTGCCTCTAAGGCCTGTATGAGCCAGGAATAGATCACTACACTAGTAGAGAGTGTAGGGATATGAGGGTTATAGAACTGCGTCACTAGGTATAAGTTATAGTGACCGGATGTGCCTAAAACGTACTTTAAATACAAAATTCAGCACTTTAAATAAAAATTCAGCATTTAGCCAACTAATAAAGTGCCAAAACATCAGAAAAACATTACTAGACACCTTCCAAAGTGTCGGGAATAAATCGTGTCACTAAAAATAGTATTTACGACACTTTAAAGCTTTGTTAAGCACTTTAAAGGATCACTATCCAACCAAACAACCGGACTATACCCGGAACATAAAAATATTGCCATCAACACTGTTTTTCTTTTTCTGAGCCAGTTAGGGTCCCCGAATACCCTAACACCTGTTACAACTTACTACATGCTAATATCTAGTCTTAAGCTCCTAACTTAACATTACTATATCCTAATTATCTAGTTGAAATCGAACCAAAGACCCCCCCCCCCCTGAACCGAAATCGTCCCCTAGGGGACACCCCTTGTCCTTGCAAGATTAAAATAATCTTGGTTGTCTAATATCAAGTGGACATAAAACCCTTTGGTTAAAATGGAAAGATTTATCTATAAGTAACAAGCATAGTCCATCATATTCACTAAACCACTTAACAAAATTCACACTACTCTCTCCCTCTCTTGACACTTTCGGCCGAGAATCACCCACCCCCATCCATCATTTTTCGATTTCATTCAAGACATTCCAAGCACATACAGGGGTTAAGGATCGCGTATAAGGAACCTCGGTGCACTCGGATTGCGAACGACCTCACTACATTGCTTTTATCCACTTGATTTCCGACTAGTTTCTTCCCTAGCCTCGAGCTAGTAGTAAGTGACTCTAAACGCCTTCTTGATCTATTCTAAAGTGGTTAAAATGAACTTTGTCGGTTAAAAATCATGAACATACAAGATTACATGCTAAAAGTTTACAAAAATGATAAACATGTTGGATAAAAACAATAGAGTTGTGTAAAACTTGCAAGACTTGTTTTATGGTGATTATTTAGTGCTGATCTATGCTAGTAGTAGCTCGGATCGTCATCTAACCCGGCTAAGTCATGTCTATGAAACATGACATGGAACATGTTAAAGTATGAAAGAGGTTAAATGATGAACACTACTACATATCAAGCATGAACTTGTGTAAAGACAATCTTTCTTATGAAATAGACTTGTAAACTAGTAGATCTTCGGATCTACAAGTGGTATTTTCAAAGGACCAAGCATCAAAAGAAATCATATTTTCTAAACCAGGTTTTACATGAACAAGAGTGATTTTTGTAAACACACAAGTGTGCAGACACTTGTGTAACACAAAGTTTTGACAAAAAAAACTATTTTTGTAAATGTTGACAAGAAGTTGTGGAAATTTATTTTCTTTAAAAACGAGACTCTCAAGAAACCGAGTTGATTTATACAAAGATCCACTAAAAGTAATGGAAAGTTACTACCTATTTTGGATAAACCACAAGTTCATGTATTTTTGCGATTTATATCTATTTTGACTAGTTTGATGGTTTGAATATTGTTTATTGTTGATTGAGAAAATTGTTGATTTGAATTTTAAAAGAAAATGATACGCTTGAAAGCGTGGCCACCTCCAGTTACAGGGGAAACTCTGGCGAAATTTTTCCAAAAATCTAACACTTGGAAATATTTTCACTACAAGTGTTATAAATATGTTTCTAACTTGTTTGCAAAAATGTAAATTTCGCCACGATTTTATTTACAACATTTCTAAGTGTCGGAGGTGGGATTTTCACAAAATAAAACTTGATAAATATATATTTGATATATATATATTTTTCATAACAACACTTGTGAGAATTTTATGATTATTTTGTGAACTATACAAATATTATTTTTAGGGTAAAAATAATATTACCGGATGTTAATGATTCCAAAATAATGCGAACGCCTTCACAATAAATATTAAGTTACAACGGTATTATTAATACCACCCGATCTTTAAACGTAACTTACGCATTTTCGGAAAAATACTAGTGAACGCGTATTTTGACAAGAGTATTATTTTGAGGAAAAATTATATGTAATGAAATATAATATTTTTGGGAAAAATATTTATATTTTGGAGAAATGATTAACATATATTTTTAAGTGAGACTTAATAATATATTTCGAAAATTTACAAACGCACATGTATTAAAGCCCCCATCCTTGGGAAGGAATATATTTACCAAATATTTGCAAAGTGTAAACACGAAATAGTTGTCTAACTATTTCCCAAAGACATTAAACCTTAAGCTAAGGCACGGTCGTCCGTCTAATAGAAGTTAGTACGTGTAGGTCGTCGAACAGCAGATTGATCAGGAGATTTTCTTGATAGAGACGCACCACTGTGAGTTCATGTCCCCCTTTTCTCTTAACTGTTTTCAGTTTTCTAAACTGCGGGGGTGAAATACATGTTACTATATTTACGAGTACTTTATACATGGCATGGTTAGCGTAAGGAGGGTTACTGCTTAGATCATGTGAGTGGGTAGGCGCAACTTGAGGCCATTAATCCTCATTGTAGGACCGAGGGACAGTAGCGGTAGATCTATCTGGGTGTAGCGAGCCCAGCCCCAGGCCCAGCATAACGGACCTCGGGGTGACTTTGTACCCAACGCAAAATCCGCTAGGTTTGAGTCTTCCTACTTGCACTTCACACATATCAATGGCCTTGCAAACCATTGGTGATCTCTTTTTCCTTATTTGCTACATACCAGGATTTTATACATACAAAGGTTTTATTACTCACTTACACATGAACTCGCTCAACAATTTTTGTTGATTTTTCCAACTTACATGTATTTCAGGGAACTAAAGATCTGGCGCGGTATGCTACGTTTTCCCGCTGCATAAGAGTTTCGAGGTCATCCAAGTTTAGGGGATGTGACTTTTACCTGGACGAGTCACAGTCCTTAAACTGCGTTTATTTCATGTTGGTGTTGTGTCTTTCAAACAATGTTTTAATGTTATCAGGTTGTAGTGTCCGTTGCATGAGTCAACGCCTTAAGACAATGTTGTGTTACTTATGTTTTAAAACTTAATTCAACGGATGTTATTGCATGGTTTTATTTTCGTATAGCTTTGTTATGATTAAGCTATGGTATTAAGAAGTCACACCAAATTAACCACGCTTCCGCAAAGGCAGGGTGTGACATAAAAAGTAACATACAACATGAGATTTTTATAAAAGTTGTTAAAACTAGAAGTAAACTTGGTTTTTGAACTAGTTAAAATATGGTATGATCATGTTCAAAACCCTACATGATTTGGAAATCATCTTGATAAGATTATGTTATAAATCTTATGTATATTGTTTATAAAACCTATGAGTAAATTGTTAATGTTGATTTGAAAAGAAAAAGATATGTTGATTAAACATGGCAAAGTGATTAAAAACAAAGGTTATATGGCAAAATTTTCTTAAAAACTTTATGTTATAAAAACTATCATTATGGTTAAATCTTTACAAAATTTACAAAGAATTAAAAGAAAGGTTTTTATAAAAAGAAAAGACTAGATAAATATATATTTTTGAGAAAATATATATTTGTTCATTTTAACAAGTTGTGTGATATGTAATAATACGCCTTAAAGACTAGATAAATGGTAATAATAAACTCAAGAGACTTTATAATTAAAGTCTTACAAGATCTCATATAAATACGCCTTAAAGACATATTACGGACACTACGAACAATCGGACATAAATTATGGACAAAACGGACGACGGATGAACTTATGGACATATTACCAATCCGGGGACTTAATACGACATCTAGACGATCTTTCGACACGGACACAAAATTTGCGTTACCATTAACAAACTTCGGACATTTTGAAAACTTATAAAAAGTATTATGTTTTTATTACCTAAAAAGTATAATTAGTAAATTTTTATAAAATTGTTTTTATAAAAATGAAAGACTTATCTTTTTCAAATAGGCTAAATATTTATATAAATGAGCTTATATTTTTTTATAAATTAGATTGGGCTTAAATACTTGGGCTAAGCCCAATAGCCAATAACTCATGGGCCAAGCCCAATATCAACCTTATGGGCCCAAAAGCCCAACACTAATTAAGCCCAACACTATTTGGGCCCAATATCATAAATTCTTGGGATAAGTCCAATAACATAAATTGTAAAGAAATGCCATTATACAAAGTTCAACAAACAATAAAGACATACAAGTCTTACACATATTTAAGACATAACACTTGTACTTAAGTTAATTACAAAGACCGAAGTGTCTAACTAATATAACAACGATTGTAGGTCGCAACACTGTTCAGGACTACCACAAGTGAAATCATATTTTTTTTGGGTAAAGGGTTACCCCGGTGATTCTATTATAGACAACCGCCAAATAAGTACAAGTAGTGAGGATGAGTTCCCCACTAGTTCATATACAGGACAGGCCCCATATATGTAAGCAAAAAAACAAAACAAACCAAAATACCACCTCGACCTAGCCTACTACAATCATAATTATGACTAACTAGTAGACAAACGAAAATAAATCAAACAACAACGTCAACCGGCATCATCAAAAATGAAATTGCCACCAACCGGCAGCCCCCTACCCTGGAAACGAAACCACCTATCCATTGGATAACGTTGTGGTAGAGGTGCTTGCCCCTGTACTGGAAGATGTAGGATGTGTACCCGATGTCATAGACTCTTCATCATAAACAACCTCTACCTCTTCATCATCAGACTCCTCATTTAGCTCACGCCCCCCTTTAGAATTCCCTTTAAAGGAACCCCCATTCCCCCCAACAAACCCAAGAGCACTAAACGAATTGTGTGTTTGAACCTTGGACGAACTAGTACCCTGAGCATTCACATAGGAAGAACTCACTACCTTTTTCTTTTTATCCACAGGTCTATATTCAAGCTTGGGCTTCTGGTTGTTAACTTGAAAACCACTCTTCTTTGCTTTCTTCTTTGTCTTAACTTCCGTATAGCCATCCTCATCTACTTTCGGACTGTTGTAGGAGGTCTCACTGTCGATCGAATGCATTTTGGACACTCCTCAGAGTCATGCCCAAATACACAACAGTGGGCACATCTCGGGGGTTTCCATTCATATTCCACACGAATAGTTTCATTGATATACTTGTTCTCATCCAGCTCAGGAATAGCCAAGGTTAGGACCTCTTTAAAGTCATGTTCAGCAGATATATCAATGAGGGCTCTAGCATAGCTGCTTCTACCCCAAGCCTCGTTACACATATCACTAGTATACGAATCCAACCGCAAAGGAGAACCAATTTTAGATGCCAACATGCTTAACCCATCATCGGAATACGCCACTAGAGGGACATCATGCAGTTTGACCCAGACCGAAGTGAAATCATATTTACTTCTACTCACTGACGCAATACTGTGAGTTCATGTCCCCTATTCATTTTAAATGCTTTACAACTTTACAACTATCGGGGAAAATACATGTACAATAAGTATGATAAGTCAAGGAATGAAACACCTTAGATCATGTGAGAAATTAGGGCCATAACTAAAGCACCATTAATCCTAGTTTGGACCAAGGAACAAAGGGTTATATCTAATGGGTTTTTGCGAGCCCCACTCATGGTCATTCATTTACCTAGGAGTGCGTTTGTTGCCCTACGACATGGTGTCGATACAATTAAAATCGTCTAGGGTTGGTTTATGGACAAAACAGACGACGGATGAACTTATGGACATATTACCAATCCGAGGACTTAATACGACATCTAGACGATCTTTCGACACGGACACAAAATTTGCGTTACCATTAACAAACTTCGGACATTTTGAAAACGTATAAAAAGTATTATGTTTTTATTACCTAAAAAGTATAATTAGTAAATTTTTATAAAATTGTTTTTATAAAAATGAAAGACTTATCTTTTTCAAATAGGCTAAATATTTATATAAATGGGCTTATATTTTTTTTTATAAATTAGATTGGGCTTAAATACTTGGGCTAAGCCCAATAGCCAATAACTCATGGGCCAAGCCCAATATCAACCTTATGGGCCCAAAAGCCCAACACTAATTAAGCCCAACACTACTTGGGCCCAATATCATAAATTCTTGGGATAAGTCCAATAACATAAATTGTAAAGAAATACAATTATACAAAGTTCAACAAACAATAAAGACATACAAGTCTTACACATATTTAAGACATAAGACTTGTACTCAAGTTAATTACAAAGACCGAAGTGTCTAACTAATATAACAACGATTGTAGGTCGCAACCCTGTGAGTTCATGTCCCCTATTCATTTTAAATGCTTTACAACTTTACAACTATCGGGGAAAATACATGTACAATAAGTATGATAAGTCAAGGAATGAAACACCTTAGATCATGTGAGAAATTAGGGTCATAACTAAAGCACCATTAATCCTAGATTGGACCAAGGAACAAAGGGTTAGATCTAATGGGTTTTGGCGAGCCCCACTCATGGTCATTCATTTACCTAGGAGTGCGTTTGTTGCCCTACGACATGGTGTCGATACAATTAAAATCGTCTAGGGTTGGTTTGCTTCCTATTTCGTCACACATATTAATGTCCTTGCAAAACATTATTGATCATATTTCATTGACGCTTTTCATACTATATTTGATTCAAATACAAATACATTTTACATTTTTCGGGTGTATCGTACACAACTAAAAAGCATGAACTCGCTCAACCTTTGTTGATTTTTCTACTTAAACATATATTTCAGGGAATTAGTGGACCTTGTCAGAGATTCTAGTTCAGGAAACAAGTATCAAGACACCGTGCCATCTTTTGAAGGGTTTATCTATTATACTGCCGCTTTGCGGTGTTATCGTGGACAAAGCCTTAGTGTTTAAAACTTTCGTTTGGAATGTATGAAATATTAACAACTTAGTTTCTTTGAATGGTTTGTAAATTATAAACTTAATGTATATTGCACATCTTTTGAACAATTATGGTAATGGCAATGGAGTATGTTTTATTCATTTAGTATGTTTACTTATATCGTTATGCAATGAGAACCAACAGATCACACCTCGCGCTTCCGCTACGAGCAGGGTGTAACAACTTAGACACTATTGAGACCCCATCCAAAGCCTTATTGGCTTTGGAGACCCTCCTGAACTAATTATTTACTTGATGTGCAGGGAGTTTCTGCATGCTTAGATAGTCTTTGGTATGTAGATAGTAGAGGCTCCAGGCACATGACTGGATGTAGAGCCCTACTCAAAGAATTCAAAACTCATGGAGGGGGTGATATATCTTTTGGTAATAATAGTAAAGGGAAGGTGATGGGTTCTGGTACAGTTCAGTCTAGAAATGTTAAGTTTGAAAATGTCAATCTGAATGACAATCTAAAATTCAACCTCCTTAGTGTCTCACAAATGAGTGACAAAGGTTATGGTCATTATTTACTAAGGAGTGTTGTAGGATTGTTGGACCAGAAATGGTTAAAAAGATTGAAGAAATAATAAAAAATGGAAAAACCCAACTTGTTGCTCAAAGGAGTGGCTATGTTTATGTAGTTGATTTGTCAAAAGAGAGCCCCAGGACTGATGCCTGTCTGTTCTCAGCTGCCTCTAACAAAGAGACAGAACTATGGCACAGAAGATTGGGGCACACAAATCTCAAGACAATCACTGCTTTTTCAAAACAAGGTCTTGTAAGAGGTCTTCCACAAAAATTGTTCACTTGTCCTGAGCATTGTGTTTCTTGTTTAAAGGAAAACAACATAAAAGCTCATTTAAGTCCATTGAAGAGTCCAAAACTACCAAGTGTTTGCAAATGCTGCACATGGATCTATTTGGCCCAGTAAAAGTCATGAGTCTTAAAAGGAAAAGATATTGTTTAGTAATTGTAGATGACTTTTCTAGGTTTACATGGACTTATTTCTTACATTCTAAAGATGAGACTGCAGGCATTCTGCAAGACTTTGTCAAACAAGTTGAAAAGCAGTTTGACTTGCCAGTAAAAGTCTTTAGGAGTGACAATGGCACATAATTCAGAAATAGGGATTTGGATGAGTTTTGTGTGTCAAAAGGAATTGTAAGGCAGTACAACATTCCTAGGACACCAGAACAAAATGGGGTTGTTGAGAGAAAGAATAGAACACTGATTGAGGCTGCCAGAACCATGCTTGTTGATTCAGGTTTTCCATTGACTTTCTAGGCAGAGGCTGTAAACACTGCTTGCTATGTCCAGAACAGAGTTTTGATCAACCCTAGGCATCAAAAGACTGCCTTTGAAATTCTGTATAAAATCAAACCACTAATCTCATACTTTAAAGTATTTGGTTGCCCATGTTTCATTTTAAACTTAAAAGACTCAATTTCAAAATTTGCAGCCAAAGTAGACAGTGGATATCATTTGGGATACTCAACCACTGCTAAGGCCTACAAAGTGTTTAACACTAGGACTAAGACAGTGGAAAAGACGTTGAATGTAAAGTTCAATGAACTTTCTTCAATGAAAATCCCTGCAAATCCTACTGAGTTATTTGATCTTGATAAATTTACCTTTGAAAATGTCTTTGTCAAGAGTAACAGTGCAGGTCCATCTCAACCTCCTCCATCAGACAATGAAGATGAAGTTATCATTCCACAACAAAAATTCACATCTATTGCCAGAGCAACAGATGTTCAAAACAGCTGTCAAAGCTCAACCACTGCTACATCAACAATTGTTGACCAAAGTAGTCCTCAAACCCCTGCTTTCACATCCTCAAACACTGTTGATAAAAATCTTCAAACAGTGGATAAAAATCAACATGTTTCCACACCAATACCTCCTATTCCTCCACCTCCATTTCAAAACACTGTTAGATCATCAAAGTCACCAACTGCTGTTAGCTCAGATGATTCACATCTAAAGCCCTCACCTTTAAATGCCATTGTTCCATACAAATGAGATTTAATCTTCTTGAAGTCTCATCCACCAGACCAAATCATTGGCAACAACAGTGAAGGGGTTCTCACCAGAAGTCAATCCCAAAACATCTATCTTTTTGCTGGCTTTCTATCACTTCATCAACCAGTCAAGTACCAAGAGGCACTGAAAGGCAACAGTTGGGTAGAGGCCATGCAGGAAGAGCTCCAACAGTTTAAAAGACAGCAAGTATGGGAGCTTGTACCACTGCCAGAGGGTGTGAGTCCTATTGGCACAAACTGGGTCTTCAAAAATAAAACTGATGAGGGGCATTGTTGTCAAGAATAAAGCCAGGCTTGTGGTTCTAGGGTTTAGACAGGAAGAGGGCATTGACTATGATGAAACTTTTGCCCCTGTAGCAAGATTGGAAGCCATCAGACTATTCCTGGCCTTTGCTGTCAACCACAACATAAAGGTCAGACATTATGTTTGCAACATGTGTTTGTGCATGATCCCAATCAGCCCCTAGGAAGTCTAACCTCATAGCTGTGAAAAGGATACTCAGATACATAAAAAGTGCTCCCACACTTGGTATCTGGTACCCTGCTTATGGGAATGTTAAGCTTTCAGGATTCTCAGACAGTGACTTTGCTGGATGCAATGCAACAAGGAAGTCCACATCAGGAGGGTGCCAATTTCTATGTGATTGCTTAGTATCTTGGCAAAGCAAAAAGCAAGCAGCTGTTTCAACATCCACTGCTGAGGCAGAGTATATTGCTGCTGCAAGCTGTACAGCCCAACTTTTATTGCTTCAAAATCAACTGCTGGATTTTGGTATCACTGCCTTAAAGACACCTCTCATGTTGGGCAGTCAGGCAGCAGAAAATATCATCAAAAATCCAGTTTCACATTCAACCACCAAACACATTGACATCAGACATCACTTTGTGAAGGATTGCTATGAAAAAGGTTTAATTTCTCTGCATCATGTTCATACTAAGGATCAGCTGGCAGATGTGCTAACAAAGGCTTTAGACACATTCACCTTTGAAAGCTTGATCTCTAGGATTGGCATGCTTAACATGGAATAACAGGCAAAATCTTGTTTTTCTATGAATAAAAAACATTAAAATGTTTTCAGAAAAATAAAAATCCATCCTTAAAAATAGTTAAAAATGAAATTTTTCATTAATCCTAAAAGTCTGTCATAACCACTGATTGTTTCAAACATCTGATTGTTAAATACTATCCACTGCTGAAAGTCAACCTCTGTTTTCTCATTTTCATTGATAATCACTGTTGTCAAACATCAGTGTTTTTGAATCACTGATGGCTATCCACTGATAGTTAAAAGTCAGCCACTGTTTTCATTTTTGTCACACCCCGACCGCGTAAAACAACAAATCGTGGCAGAAACGTCGGGGAGTGTTGTAACAGAATCATTGTTTCATAACACATGGAAATTTAAATGTTGTTTTATTGATTAAAAGAAGTTACAATGTCTTAACAAACAAGAAACATAACATAATTAACTAGTCTTGCGTCTTTTAATGTCACTAAGGCCCAAGTCCGCCTAAGTGTAACTGGATCAATCCTATGCATCATCTCCTGGAACACATGTGAAAATAGGTACATCAGCATAAAAATGCGTGTGAGATACATAGGTTTTGTTTAATTAGGATTCATGACTTACAAGTTTAAAGAAAAATGTTTAACAAAAGTTATTCATGATCCTTGTAAAATGTTTTCTTTTATAAATCATATAAAAGTGATAAGAAATCAGATGATATAAAAGAAAGATGCACAGGTAAGTAAATGACCAAGTAATATGAATTTGTATAAAATATGTTGTTTGTAAAACAATGTTTCATGAAGATATGATATAAATGTAAAATGTAAAATGTATTATGTCTAACTTGAAATGGTTTAAATAACGCTACGATATGTAATACCATAAAAGCACTTATATATAGGAAGTACCAGCGGCGTATCCACCATGCTTTTATCATATTACACACGCCTCGTTACTTAAATCACTTACCAAACAAACCACCAAAATGTAATGTTTAAACAAGTGTTGAAATGTTATTGTGTAAACAAATATAAGGTATAGTGAATAAAAGCCTTTACTGATTAAAAGCATTTACTCAACCCTATAAGAAAGAAATGTACTAGACAATGCATTTGATAATTATAATCAAAAGTTATGTTTTGTAAAATAATGCATGCTTTGCTGATACAAACATCTATGCGGTATTGTGAAAATGCATACATCCAAGCCTTGAGACTGTGGCGATAAACCCTTAAACGAATTCAAAGGTTTATATGAATTATGTGTATCGAATTCAGTCATTCCATCCATCCAAACATACCTAGGATTTCAGGAACGGGAGTTGTCAATTCCTATGGTACCACTACCTACTAACGAATGGCGTGATCAATGTTAATGAACGTATTTTTATCCCATTTAAACAAACCAAATGTCATACCAAAATGTAAGCATGTTTTATGAAAATAATGTACCTAGTATGCTAAGTGAACATACAAGGTAGAAATGTAAAACAATGTGTCCATATGCTACGAGAACATATGCAACAGAAATGCAACGTAAAACAATGTACTAAGTATGCACTAATTGGACATACATAGCATAAAATGTAATGTAAAATAATGTACTAAGTATGCACTAAATGGACACACATAGCATAAACTGTAATGTAAAATAATGTACTAAGTATGCACTAAATGGACATACATAGCATGAAATGTAATGTAATGTAAAATAATGTACTAAGTATGCACTAAATGGACATACATAGCATCAAATGTAATGTAAAACGATGTACTAAGTATGCAACAAATGGACATACATAGCAAAAACACAATGAAATCATGTACTATAAGTGTACTAATAAACATAACAAGCGTATGATATGAAAACATAGAAAGCATGAAAGTAACAAGTAGGCACATGTGTTTCACCCCAAAATAGTTTGAAAAACAGTAAAAGAGGGGACTATGTACTCACTTGAGGGTGCTTAGAAGTCTTTAACAACAACCAAGCAAGGCTAGAGGGATCACGGAATCAAACGGCACCTAATATAGGTAACTATGTAAATAACGGACCTAAATCGGAAGATCGGATAGAATGAGATTTCGTAGACCAAATGAGTATAGGAACTCATGTAATATGGTTTAACAAAGCCTACATTCTAAAATGAAACCTATCCTAAGTGCTTATGACCCATTACGACCCGTCTAGATAGCTTACGCTACTTTAACGCGTCGTTTGCGTAAAACGCGTTCGGACTGCTTAACTAGTCCTATGACAAGTAGAATATGCCTTAACATGTCTAATATTGTTACCTAATCAGTTTAGATGTGAAAATTTAGGTTACATATGCTTAAAATGAATTTATGCGTAAAAAGGGCATTTTGGTCATTTTCCTAAGGCATATAAACTACCTATCATACAATTAACTAAACGAAGTGACCATAAGGTATAACCTCGGAAGGTTATTCCCTATACAACTATGGTCACCTAATGTGTTTGGTCGGATCCTAACAATCGACCAAACGGGTCGGGTTCGAAAGTCTAAGCGGTTGTTTAGACCGCTTACCTTTACGACCCTATATAAGCACTAAACCTAAAGTGACGAGCTAAACATGTTAAAACATGTTTAACGAAGTTTGAAAACAGGTTTGACATCAAAACAAACGGTTTTGATACCCAAGAATAGTTTGGTTGCAAAATACGCATAAATGCGCATTTTGACCGAAACTATAACTCGCCACTAAGCCTAAATAATGTGGTAATCAGTAGGTATAGTCATAAGAGACTAAAACCATCGTGATTACGCTCACGTTATGAAGTTCAAACGAACTTCGTGTTGACCAAAAACTGGTCAATGTAGAAAGTCAAACAAAGTTTGACTTTCATGCTAAAAATGCGTAAAAGAACGAAAGGATACTTACAAAAGGTCCAAGAATGGAAGTTTGATCCGATTATTCTCAGGTATGAAGTGTAATCACTTCAACTTAGAGAGCAATCAGATCAAGTGTGGGTTTTGAGTGAAAAAGGGGTGGGGAATTTATAGTTCTCGGAGAGCCGTTAAGATCGTTCCTCGAGAAACGTGCTTCGATCTCCACCGTACACATGTACCCACTGATCTGCAAAACCATGGGCACCCCAAAACAGCCCCTAGAAAGCTTAGAAACCATTTGCAACACTTGGAAACAGCTGGAACAAGCTGTAACACACTTTCTGCAGGTCTGATACTAGTACGTGCCCCGCGTAAGAGACAGACAGGGGCTACGCGGCCCGCCTGAAAGTGCAGATCAGCAACACAGTTTCAATAATTGTAGAAATGGCCCCTGCATGTTTTTAAGCCCCATTTTGACACGTTTGAGGCCCGTTAAGACATTTTCAAGGCTCTACAATGATGCCTAAACATAGTGGACATGAAACATGCTCAAAAATATGTCGGATGTCAGTTCGTTTGGCCGTACGATCACGTTATTTGGTTAATTACGACGAAACACGAATGAACGCGAAAAACGATCCAAATTACGCGACGAATGGATTTTTATCATGCCAATCACTAAAATAAAATATTTTAGTGGTTACATAATTTTTTGGATTTCCGGATGTATTCAGAACGTAAGATATGCGCGAAAATGCAAACTTATGCACTTTTTGACGCTTTTAGTCCCTATTGATCAAGAAAGTTTATTTTTGCGCACCAAACACCTCAACGCCTATTTCTAAGCTATGTAAAGGATATTTAGGGCATATTTAACTTATGATCAAGTTCCGGAATGTTCGTTACAGTACAAATCGACATACTTTCGCAGTTTGTCAAAATTAGTCCCTGTAAGCGAATAAACTTGATTTTGCCACACCAAAGCCTTCAAAACTTATTTCTAAGTTATGTAAAGGTTATTTAAGGTATGTTAAGCATATGTTGATGTTCCGGAGTGTTTGTCGGGTTAAACTGATTACGTTTACGCATCAGTGCGCATATAACTTTCCAGAAAGCGATTTAAAGCTCGAAATTGAACAAGAATTGACACGTGCAAAAGATACACATATTTATACAAGTCCCAAGTATGAAATACAATATTTCATTGATTTGGTATTTGTTTGATGGTTGTGGAGACACAGGTGTCACAATTTTTACCACTGTAAACCACTGATATTGATCATCAGTGGTTTCCTAAACAACTTTATATGTGACAACTGGCACTTTTTCACATTTCCGTACAATGTTAAACAGTAATTTGTGCATCAAGGTTGTGCCTCATGTAATTAATGACATGAAATATTTTCTGAATGCTGTCATATACACACTAGTGCATTACATGTTGCAAGATTATTTATCATTATTGCATGCAACACTATATGGTTCAATTAGTGCACGAAACAAAGTTTGCACAGTTGTCAGACAAATTAGAAGTACTGACGGGAGTTCAGTACTCAGGCAAACATGATGATAAGACACATAATAAGCCCGAAATCAAGAGTTACACTAGAATAGTGTGTAGGAAAGTACGGATTACAAAACTGCCTTCCTAGTAATGATTTAAGTGCTGGAAAGTGCCCGAAACACTCTAAAACAGCTGAATTATGCAGAAAACAACACAATTCAGCAATTTTCAGCATTTTAGCAACAAAAATATAATGCAGAAATGCGGTTTAATGGTCCAGAATACATTCCTCAGTGTCGGGAATCAAAACTTTCATAAAAGGTAACATAAAGCACACTAAACTGCGCAATTTAGCACCTTAACGAACCGGTAACCAACCGAACAACCGGAGACTAACCGAAACATCAAATTCTCACTAGAAGCATTGTTTTAGCGTTACGAAGCTAGTTATGGTCACCGAACATCATAATACGTCATATTAACACCTAACACATATAACCCTAACTATTTCCATTACATTTCAGCATAACCTCCTAACTTACAATTGAAACCCAACTAAACACCCCCCCCCACACTTACGGTTATGAGGTGGTCCCCACCTCCCCATTTCTTTTGATTATTAAATTTTGCTTTGAATAGAAGATATGAGACAAGGAATCTTTATGAAAGATCATGTTGGAAAATTAGAGTATGTAACCATAAGACTTTCCCCACTTGTCATCACTTTCATTCAAACACCAAATCCTTCTTTTCCTTCTCTCTTGTTTACGGCCCAAGCACCACAAAAACAACCTCCATTTTCTAGCTTTCTTCAACTCATTCTAAGGTGATTTAGAGGTGTAACAAGCACATCTAAGAAGGGTGGAGGCATTGGAAGTTGAAGGACCTCATCAAGGAGCTATTAATCACTTGAATCTTCACCATGTTCATACAAGTTTCTTCCCTAGCCCTTGTGCTAGTAGTAAGGCTCTAACAACTTGTTTTTACTTCTTATTTTAATGGTTAAAAGGGTTATGTAATGTGTTAATCTATTGAAACTCAAAGAAACATGAAGATGAACATAAACATAAAGTTAAATAACATGAAGAAGAAGTTGTTTTAAGTGTATGTAGTATGCTTGATTGTTGATTTCTTGTGTTTATGATGTTAAACATCATATGAAACTTGCTAGATTGTGATTAAACACATGATCTAGCAAGATGAGAGGATGATCTTGTGAAAAAACCAAGATGAACATCCTTTATGTTCATCATGAACTTGAAAGCCAAGATGATTTTGTGGAAGATGATTATGAATACATGTTAATAGTCTAGTAAATGGATGATTTCAAAACTAGTTTTCTCAAGAAACTAAGTTAAATTACAAGATTTACATAAACATGGGTTTTAAAGAAACTAATCACATTTTTAGTGATTAATCAAGTGTAGAAACATGTTATTAACAAGAAAAATTCAAAAAGAAATATTTTTAGAAAAGCATTTTACAAGTTGTGAAGATCTAAAATCTTCAAGAATGATGTTATTAAACAAATAACCACACTTTAAAGGGTAACTAAGCTTACTTAACACCATACTAAGTTACTACACATTTTTATAAATTTTCAAGTTCATGAAGTAGTGTAAATGGCATGATTTTGGCACTTGGTAAGTGTTGTTTTTTATTGTTGATGAATTGTGATGATTTTAAAAGAAAATGATATGCTTTGAAAGCATGGAAACCTCCATTTTTAAGGGGAAACTATGGCAAAATTTTTCTCGAATTTAAACACTTAGAAAAATATTTTTTAAACAAGTGTTTACAACTGTATTTTAACTATGGTTTTTCATATAAAATTTGCCATAATTTTTGTTACAAAAATTATAAATATTGGAGGTTGGTTTTTGATAAATAAAAGTGACTAAATATGTATTTAGGAAAATATATATTTAGATGTCACAATTTGTGTGATTACTTGTATATTATGTGTATTAGTTATATTATTTTGGGACTTGAAATAATATAACTCACCAAAATACCAAGAATTATAATACAAAATATTACTGAAATTCCAAGAAAATAATTATATAATTTATACCCAAAATTTGGACAAACCGAACAAGGAATGTGAACCACAAAAATATTCCGGAATTAAATTCATAAGTATATTTTGATAAACGGTATTTTGGAAACCAAAAGAACGAAAATATGATTTCTAAAAGTGTTACAAAATATATCATATTTTTGACAAAAAGAAAATATATTATTTTGAGAAAAGAAAAATATATATGTTTTCTTGAACAATTAGAAAATATAATATTTTTGGAGAAAATATATATTTTCTTAAATAAATTTAGAATACATTATTTTTGAGGAGAAAAATGGATTTATAAATATTTTCTAAGTTAAACTTGAAAATATGTTATTTTTGAAGTTATATGAAAATACAATTATTTTTGCCAAGGAAAAAGTTATAGATAATTTTCTATAAAAGTCTTTCTTAAAATATATATATTTTAAGAATACATATATTGGTGATTTTTATTAAAAATAATATTCAGGAAAAATTGAATACAAAAATTAAGTATAAGAATACTTAATAGATACAATAAAAATATGTATTCTCGTACGTATAAATACACCGGAATGCGCAACCAATACTTGGCAAAAATACACAAGTCTAAAATACACAAGTATAATTATACCCATCCTTGGGAGGATACATATGTATAAATACTTGATATACCAAGTTAAAATATATATTATTTTAACAAATATTCCAAATAATTAATAAATAACATTTAAGTATAATTATTTTAACGAATAATTATATACTTTGGAATAATACAAGTAAATCAAAGATGTAACACAAAGATACTAAGTCATAACCAACAAGACTAAAAGTCGTGGCACGACCCAGCCGTCTAATAAACCATAACAAGTGTGTAGGTTGTAGTATGGCATAAGGATACATACTTTGGGTATACAGGAGACAGGACGCAAATCTGTGAGTTCTTGTCCCCCTTTTCTTTTAATTGTTTTCGGTTTATAACTTCGGGGGTGAAATACATGTTACAATTGTTTGCAAATGATTACAAATGGTATGGTTAGCTAAGGAATGAACTATTAGATCATGTGAGTGGTAGGTACAACGCTTAAGACCATTAATCCTCGTAGTAGGACCGAGGGACATGAGTGATAGATCTATTTGGGTGTTGCGAGCCCCACCCCTGGGCTGGAAGTGGCCGAAGGTGGTGACTATGTCTTACAGCCGGAAGCTCGGTACAAAATCCGCTAGGTTTGAGCCTTCCTGCACCATGTCACACATATTAATGTATTAGGTACACATTAATTGATCTGTTCATAGACGCTTTCATACCGAATTACAAAGGCATACTTACAATGATTACAAATGTTTACAAGATTATTCGAACTCGTACAGAAACACATGAACTCGCTCAAATTTTGTTGATGTTTTCAAAATTACATGTATTTCAGGAAACAGGATGGATCTTGGGCACTGGTGTTGTTTTCAAGACATAAATTTCGAGTTTTGATGTGATCCACTTTTGAAATGTAAACTTGAGGATTTTTGGTTGAAACTTGATGACTCGTGTTTGTAATATTTTAAACTTATGAAATAGATTAACATCATGTTTTAATCATATAGTTGTTTATTATAATTGAATGCAATGATATTGAACAAGTCACACATCATACGCTTCCGCAAAGGTCAGGGTGTGACAGTTTGGTATAGGAGCTTCGATTGTAGTGAACTAGGATTCCTTCTCGAGTCTAGACTACAATCACTAGGATTCTCTCACGAAAACATTTTTACAAAAAGGTTTTTCATTGCATTTACAAAAAGCGCCAAGATCCATGAGTCGAACATTTTTCAAAGGAAAGGCAAAGGAAAGACAAGGCAAAGACAAAGCAAAGGAAAAGACAAAGCAAAGGCAAAGTAAGGACATTAGTAGGGAAGGGAATACCCTGACTAATGTGCCAATTGAGGTACAGTCAGTCCATGTGGGATAGACTTGCCAATGACAAAAGGACCCCCCCCCTGAAAGGAACAAACGAAAGTTATATGTGGCATGTTGTATTTATTTGCTTGTGTATACTAAGTAACATTACTATCTAATAATATATGTGCATATATGTATGGGATTATTATTGACGAGAACGGGATGCCTTCGACTTTGGATTCTATTACCGCTCTTGACTCGCACAATGCTGCTAACGACCTCGCGTTTAATGCGAAGCTCGTGACTGAGGAAATTACTAAACAAGACCCTGAGCTTGGTTCCGTAGAAGATGGTTGTTCTTCTCCCTCGAACGCAAAGGTGCCTGACTACAGTAGCGACGGCGAGGCGGAGGAAGCAACCTTGGATAGCAACCTTATCAGTGGGACGAGGTCCCTGAGGGATCTACGAAACCTGAATAACGACACTCAACTCCATACAAAGAGAATGAAGTACTCATCTTAAAGGTGCCCCTCCAACTGCTATTACTAGGAACCCTCCTTATTCCTACTCTGACTAAGCATTGTGCCATATCGCGCGTAACAACAACGGACGTTGGCGCGTGGACCATCATAAAGGTCCATTCCATGTTGAAGGTATGATGACAGTAATGTCCCCTCTCTGATTGATCAGCTGCTTTGAAAGAGGGAAAATTAGGGTGACCATGCAAGACGATTTATTATTACAGGGGCCCACGTAATAACAACTTGTAGTGCATGGAAATCCTGGTGGACTTTAAAGGTTAAGCAAATGATCACTATCTCTTTTGTAATTCCTTATTTGTTCCAAATCCCCACCTAATAGAACATTAACCAAGATGGTCACTGTAACACTCTACAAAGTAGGAAGTCTATCTTTGCCTACTTCGCGCCTAACACTTCTACCTGTAGTACGAGTTGTTTGAGACTCGGTATCTAAGCAAGAAAAGATGGCTAACGCTCAGGAAGGATTTACCTCAACACTGCAGGATTCTTATGTATAGACTTGTACGGTACTTACAACACCCCCAAACTTGTCCATGGTAGATGCCATGATAAGACCCCAACCTTTGACATCTGCTTTACCCCAAGGAGGTAGCATGGCACAAGCTGTAGTGTAACTTACTTACTGCACTCTACTCGGCATTCAGGAATACTAGGCCAACCATATTGGGACTCATGGAGCCCAAGCCGAATCAATGTATGTGTCGCACAGCCCAGTGTGGCAAAGGGGTCCTCCCTATATTGGGCAATAGAGAACCATGAGGTATAGAACATATATTATAAGAGCGGAAGTAACCACTCGATATTCTCAACCGATTATTGTTCCATTTAAGTAAATTGAAGACACATGCAAGAAGATTCTACGCGATCTACACTTCTATCAGTATCTCCGCACTCTCTATCCCATAGTGCACCCCATTGTTAGGATAGTGCATTCACACCCTGGAAACCGCTTTACGGTTGCTACAAGGTACAATTCAGACACGAGGAAGAAGTCATGTACCCTCCCAACCTTACTTCTGTGTTTCCACTATCACCCCCTGCACGTAGTAGTAATGCACAACCCCATCCTTGGGAAGTGTGCTCGTTCTTGTAAAAAAATAAAGACTATGGAAGAGTTGGAAACTTGAAGGAAAAATAAGGAACAAGGTGAAGGGAAGGCCTCACCGTATTTTGTATAGCACTGGATGACTTGCATCAATCGGAGTAAGGTGACTCCGAGGAGGTTTTCTATGCAAGACTAATTGCAACAAGTTGATGTGGTGTATGTAAAAGCCAATGTACCCTAAGTCAGATTTTGTTGTGACTCATTTTACCTCGCTGCAACGATGAGATGATTATGGTGGAAGGGTTTGCATAAACATCATTAGGAATTACCCTGTTTGTGCATACATCTGTCGACTTTGTCTTGTATCGAGTCTTGTATTAGAATAGATAGATCAGGGCACGTAGTTCGAGAAAAATGTCAAATATGTGTTGGAAGGGTATTTCGCACGAAATGACAATGTGTCATTTCGCACGAAATCAACTGGTGATTTCACATGAAATAGCCATTTCGTGTGAAAGTGATTTCGTGTCAACTATTTCGCATGAAATAGTCTGCCCTATAAATACTTGATGTGCCTTGTCATTTGTAACTTTCTGGTTTCGGTACCGAACTGCTGCCGAAGTGTCTACTCGCTGTAAATCTTTGTCAAATCAATCAAAAGACAGTTTAAAGTGTTTTGCAAACTGAATTACCTCAATACTTTTGTTTCCGCCTCTCATATTGAGCAAAAACTCTTCTAACGACTCGTTTGGGTCTGAAATCGATCCTACAAGTGGTATCAGAGCTCAGGAGGAAGAGTTCTTACCAATTCAGCTGCAAAATCTGATTTCTACACCATCTTTTCAAAATTAAATAAGTTTTCATGGTGGAAATGGCTTGATTTTCTCACATTATACGCGAAACAGTGTTTTAACAAAGCCTTGAAAGAATTGGACCTAAAATCGGACTAAAATTTGATCAATTTGACAAAATTCCGACCGAGATGATGACATCAGCAGCATTTCGCACGAAATAAGATTTTCATTTCGCACGAAATAGCATATTCAGGCTCATTTCGCATGAAATCATTTCAATTTTGTCTATTTCGCACGAAACCAGCTTATTTCGCACGAAACCAGCTCATTTCGTACGAAATCACTTCATTTCGCTTGAAAGATCAGCTATTTCGTATGAAATCACTAATTTCACACGAAATCAGTTCATTTCGCATCAAATTGCTATTTCGTTTGTCTGTTCCGCACAAAATCAGTATTTCGTTTAAAAAAGTTATTTCGCACCAAAGGTCATTTCGCTTGGGAGTGTATTTCGTTTGAAAGATAAGTTTGTGAAATTTTGAAACCGAATCATGGAAGAGGAATTTTACAACGCCTTTGCTACTCCGATTAGTATTGCACAGAACACAATGTTAGAAAATGAAATGGGCGCCATGCAAAAACCGCCAAAGCTCATGAATATCTAGGAGTATAAAGGATGGGAAGAACGATTTGAGAATTGGGTTCAAGCAAATTACTTGGATGCTTGGGAATGTGTTGAAACGAAATATGTTAGACCAATGAATGATGATGAGGAGATTAGTGCAATTAAAGATCTTAGTGCTGAAGAGAAAAAGAAATACAAAGATGAAAAGATGATGACAAGTTTATTGCATCAAGTTGTTAAGGAAGATATCTTAGTTTTATTGCAACATAATGGAACTGCATATTCTATTTGGAAAGCATTAAAATCAAAGTTTGTTGGGAGTAAAGAAATGATCAAGAACAAAAAATCACTTCTGAAGAAAGAGTTCGACCTATTTTGTGGTTTAAGAACTGAAAGCACTAAGCAGATCATCGAAAGATATTGCAATTTGTTAGTCAACATGAAGAGGGTGAGCATCACAAAGGACAGTGAAGAATTAATTGAAAAGTTAGCTGATGCGTTGCCACATGAAACTTGGGGCACGTATCTCATGATGTTAAGAAATAAGAAGGATTTTGGGAATTTAACACTGAGTAAGTTCATTGAAAAACTTGAAGCTCAAGAGATGGAACAAAGGAAGATCTCAAGAATGAAGGATTTTGATGGTGAACAAGATATTGGTTTATATTACAAAGGAGGTATCAGTGATAAGACCAACATGTCACCAAAGGTTGAGACTGCATCCAATGCTAAGAGTTCGTCTGGAGGGTCATCTAAAGGATCAAACAGCAAAACGAGTTTTTCTTCATATCCATCATTTGATCCAAACTTATCAACAACAAAGAATGGCAAAGTTATCCAATGCAATATTGCATTAAACCTTAAAAATGATCAGAATTATTCAGAAGAAGTTGCAAAAAGTCACATGTCTTTGTTAGTGACTGTATTAGAGTCATATGGGAGTTTAGTTACAGGAAGGATCGGGAATCCAATGTTGAAAAAAGAGGATTACGATCAGATTGATGCTGAGGAGATGGAATTGATGGATATAAAGTGGTGTTTGGCGAGTGTGTTGAGAAGAGCTGAAAAGTTTAAACAAATCATGGGAAGAGATGATTTCCGTTGAAAAAAGAGGATTACGATCAGATTGATGCTTAGGTTTTGATAAATCTAAAGTTACTTGTTTTCGTTGCAGGGAAAAGGACACTTCAAGAGAGAGTGCACGAATCGCGAAGCAAGTGAAGCTCAAAATCCGTTCAACAACAATGACTACTATCGGAAAGCAATTTATCATCAAGTTGCTCAACAACAACAAGAACCACAAACTGCACATGCTAAGAAGGCGATCGAGGAGTCATCAAAGAGAGCTTGTATGGTGAATCAAGATGATAAGAAATCAACAAAAGAATCCAATTGGAATAAATATATTTCAGCTGACAGCAAAGCATTTCTGATAGATCAAGATGATGAAAGATTACCAGAAGGTTTTAGCTGGGAAAATTTAAGTTGGGATGACTATGATCCTAACAAAACTTCAGATCACAAAGCTTTTGTTGCTCGAGTTAATGAAGATAGTGATAATGATAATGATTATTATGCAAATAGAATGAAAGAGCACTTGAGAATGCTAGAAGAAAGTGACAGTGATGATGGAAAAATTCGAACGAAAAAGAAGAAAGATAAAAAACAAGTAAGCAGTGATGATGAAGAAGTCTAAGTGATCAAGAGAAAGGTAAAAGAAGTTCCAGCTTTCAAAGTTAAAGCAGAAGCTGATGCACAAAAGATTCCTGTGATATGTGAAAATTGCGAAGCAGTGAAGAAGCAAAACAGTACTTTGATCCACAACATGAACAGATTGAAAGAATCTTATGATGTTCTAAATAAAGCAATGAATCAGTATAATCAATCAAGAAGTGAACAAGCAACAACCATGAAAACACTTCAAGGAGCTTTCATGACAAAGCAGAAAGTCGTCAACAATTATATTGAGAAGTGTGTTGTGCTGGAACAGAAACTGGAGACACAAAGGATTGAAACAGAAAGAGTTAATAGATTGTTAAAAAGTTACTCATGTACTTCTTATGTTATTGACAGGATTTATCCAACCGTTGAAGGCATGAAGGCTTTTGAAGAAGAAACATCTGAAGAGAAGAATTCCGAAACAAAAAAGGATACTGAAGTGAAAGTTTCTGGTAAGAGACAAAGTGTCAGTTACAACAAGAATTCCGAAACAAGACTCGACACTGTCCGAGGGGGAGTCTGTTGGTGCATACGTCTGTCGACTTTATCTTATATCGAGTCTTGTATTAGAATAGATAGATCAGGGCAAGTAGTTCGAGAAAAATGTCAAATATGTGTTAGAAGGGTATTTCGTACGAAATGACAATGTGTCATTTCGCATGAAATCAACTGGTGATTTCGCACGAAATAGCCATTTCGTGTGAAAGTGATTTCGTGTCAACTATTTCGCATGAAATAGTCTGCCCTATAAATACTTGATGTGCCTTGTCATTTGTAACTTTTCGGTTTCAGTACCGAACTGCTGCCGAAGTGTCTACTCGCTGTAAATCTTTTTCAAATCAATCAAAAGACAGTTTAAAGTGTATTGCAAGCTGAATTACCTCAATACGTTTGTTTCCGCCTCTCATATTGAGCAAAAACTCTTCTGAATGACTCGTTTGGGTCTGAAATCGATCCTACATACCCTACCTTGTTACTTATGGTGCACGACGAATAAGCTTGCTTTCACACATAGACGACAACATTTCTTCCAAAATAAATGTTTAATTTCGCAAATGTGTCTTATACATGAGAAGCACATGGAACCACAGCGAAGGAAACGCTGGCCGAGGCTAATCAAGACTTTTACCTGCAACAAGAGTTGAGCTTGAAGCTGTGTGGAACCAATAAGTTGTTGAAGCAATCGTCCAATACGAAGCATGTAACATTGCAAACAATGGCGGAATAAGAGGAAGTATACGCATTACAAGCAATGCCTTAAGCCAAGCAACAAACATAAGGAAAAACGCTGCGACTAGGACAGTCAAGGCGTCCGGGACCACAACTAAGGCATGTGATAAAACTACTAAGGAGAACTACCAAAGTGAAACAGGTGAGGTTATCATCACACCGGTCCGTGCAGAGCTCATAGGTGTGGAAGTTGTAGCAAGACCGAGCATAGCAAGGAGGCGATGCTGGTCTAGTACGGGGCATGGGAATAGGAGCCAGGATAGTGATGGAAATCAGAACGATAGTAGGAAGCAGAGCAGCAATGGAAACGACAAGGGCAAAGGTTGCTACGGATGTGGCGACAAAGGGGCACTAACGGAAGGACTGCCCACAGAAAAGTAAAGTTCGTGGGAGCAGTTGTTACGAAAGAAGCACCCAAGGCACGCCAGGACCTGGACGTAGCTACAGGGACGTTCTATGTAAACTGTCACACCCCGGCCGCGTATAACATGCAACCGCGGCGGAAACGCCGGGGAGTGTCGTGGACAGAATTAAATTGTTTCATAACCATGGCATACAAGGTGTATTTTATTTATAAACAAAGGTGTTACATTGTCTTGGAAAGAGAGTACGGAAATCAAAACATAATTAAGCTAGTTCAAACTTCATTTTTAGGCTCTAAGGCACAGGTCCGCCCTAGAATCATGATCATCGTCCTATGGGATAGCTCCTGAAAACACATGTGAAAGTAGGTACGTCAGCATAAAAATGCCTGTGAGATACATAGGTTTTGTGAAAATGGGGTTCATGACTTGAGTTTTAAAGAATGTTTAATAACAGTCAGTCATGAACCTTGTAATTTGTTTTGCTTTGTAAATCATTTGAAAAACGATAACATCAAACGATATGTATAGATAAGTGCAAGGTTAAACGAATAACCAAGTAAAATGAGTTGAATAAGATAAGTTGTTTGTGAAAATAATGTCTTGTGAAGAATATGTTACTTATGTAAAGTGTAATGTGTCTAAACTGAAATGACTTAGATAACGCCACGATATGTAATATTATACAAACATTTATATATAGGAAGTACCAGCGGCGTATCCACCATGTTTGTATCATATTACATACGCCACGTTACTTAAATCATTTACCCAAACCAATCCACCATGTAAATTGTTCATGTGTAAACCAAATGTCAAGTGTTATTGTAAATCATGTCAAATGTTTATGTTCAAATGTAAACCACCAAATGTGTATGTCAATGTCGACGTGTTTATGTTCAATGTAAATCATGTATTGTGCATCCCAAAATGTATCATGTATGGTAAGCGAAATGTATCAACTTAAACCATATGCACAAAACAAGTCGTTGAAGTAAAACGTGGTTTAAATCAACGTTATGTTCTGCGGAAAATGCATGCTCTATTGATATTAACATTTATGCGGTATTGTAAACTATGCATACATCCAAGCCTTGAGACTGCGGCGATAAACCCTTAAACAAATTAAAGGTTTATCTAAGTTATGTATATCGAATTCGGTCACTCCTTCCAGTCCTATCAAACCCAGGACTTCAGGAATGGGAGTTGTCAATTCCTATGGTACCACTACCTCCTAACGAACGGCGTGATCAATGTTAATGAATGTATTGTCCCATGTTAAACAACCCAAATGTCATAACAAAATGAAGGCATGTGATGTAAACAATTGTACTAAGTATGCTAAGTAAACATACGAAGCAGAGATGTTCATGTAAATCAATGTGTCCATATGCTGAGTAAACATATGCAACAGAAATGTTCATGTAAATCAATGTGTCCATATGCTGAGTAAACATATGCAACAGAAATGTTCATGTAAATCAATGTGTCCATATGCTGACTAAACATATGCAACAGTAATGTTTATGTAAATCAATGTGTCCATATGCTGAGTAAACATATGCAACAGAAATGTTCATGTAAATCAATGTGTCCATATGCTGAGTAAACATATGCAACAGAAAATGTAATGTAAATCAATGTACTAAGTACGCACACAATGGGCATACTTAGCATGAAATGTGATGAAATCATGTACTATAATGTACTAATGAGCATAGCAGATATATGATGTGAAAACATGGAAAACATGAAAGTAACAGATAGGCACATGTGTTTCACCCCAAGACAGTTTGGAAAACAGTAAAAGATGGGGTTCTATGTACTCACCTGAGATTGCTTTGAGTTCCTTGTATAATAACCAGATAATGCTAAAGATCACGGAATATCAACGGCACCTAATAGGTAGCTTATGTTAATATACCGGACCAAATCGGAAGATCGGATAGTACGCGGGTTCGTAAACCAAACGAGTATGGAGACTCATGTAATATGGTTCAACAAAGCCTACATACTAAAATGAAACTTAACCTAAGTGCTTACAGTCCAGCACGACCCGTTTAGGTAGCTTATGCCACCTTACGCGTCGTTCGCGTAGAACGCGTTCGGAACGCCTAACATTGCGACCACAAGGTATAACCTCGGAAGGTTATAGCTATGGTCACCTAATATGTTTGGTCGGATCCTAAAGATCGACCAAATGGGTCGGGTTCGGAAGTATAAGCGATGGTTTAGATCGCTTACCTTACGACCCTATATAAGCACTATACTAAACGTGACGAGCTAAGCATGTTAGAACATGCTTAACTTAGTTTAGAAAACAGGTTTGGCATCAAAACAAACGGCTTTGATGCCCACGAGTAGTTTAGTTACAAAACACGCAAGAATGCGCATTTTGGCCGAAACTACGACTCGTCACTAAGCCTAGATAACGGGGTAATCAGTAGGTATGGTCACTACGGACCATGACCATCGTGATCACGCTCACGTTATGAAGTTCCATGAACTTCGCATCGACCATAAGCTGGTCAATGCAGAAAGTCAACTAAACGTTGACTTTCGGACTCGAAAAGCGAATAAAAGAGCGAAAGAAGACTTACGGAGGGTCCCCGAGTGCAAATCAAGATCAAACAGCTCAGGTATGAAACAATGGTTTCAACTTAGAGCTTTAGGATCTGATTTTGTGATTTTTACACTAAAGGGGGGGGTATTTATAGGAAAAGTGGAACCGTTAGGATCGTTTTATCGAATATCGTGCCTTGATCTCGTGCGTACATGTGTCCAGTGGATAAGTTCAGTGAACTTGACCCTTGGCCCTTCATTTGGGTGAAAAGGCATCGCCCTTTGATCGAACGAAAGGCCAGATTCTGCATTAAATGCAAAATCTTTCTGTCAGACATCCCCACGCGGCCCGCCTCACATTTGGGCAAAACTCACGCGGGCCGCCTGGCCCTCTCTGATCTGCACCACTTGCAGAATTTACACATTTGGTCCCTGTTGCGTGTTTAAGCTATTTCCAGCCCTTCTAGGACCTGTAAAGCCATCTTTAAGGCCCTAAAATGATGCCTAAACATTGGGGACATGAAACATGCCCAAAAATATGTCGGATGTCGGTTCGTTTGGCCGTACGATCGCGATGTTCGCTTAATTACGACGAAATGCGCATAAGCGTGAAAGACGATCCAAATGACGTGACGAATGGATTTTTCTTATGCCAAACACTAAGGCATAATATAAGGATGCTTACATAAATTTTTGGATGTCCGGATGTATTCAGAACGTAAGTTATGCGCAAAAGTGCAAACTTGTGCACTTTTTGACACTTTTAGTCCCTGAATGACCCAAAAGTTTATTTTAGCATACCAAACCCCTCAAAGCCTATTTCTAAGCTATGCAAAGGATATTTATGGTATGTTTAACTTATGGACATGTTCCGGAATGTTCGTTACAGTTCAAATTGGCATACTTTTACAGTTTGTCAAGTTTAGTCCCTGTAAGCGAATTAACTTGTTTTTGCTATACCAAAGCCTTCAAAACTTATTTCTAAGTTATGTAAAGGTTATTTATGGTATGTTGAGTATATGTTGATGTTCCGGAGTATTTGTCGCATTAAACTGAGTACGTTTACGCACCAGTTTGCGTATAATGCTCCAGAAAGCGATGTAGAGTTTGAAATTGAACGAAAGTCAAAACATGAAAAATGTAAAACATAATCAAACAATCATTGGGATAAAATAACATTGTTTTATTGATAATTGAACTGTTCACAATGATTACAAGCACAAATGTTACAGTCTCCCCTACTTGTGGAAATTTCGTCCCGAAATTTATTTAGAGGAAACTGATTGAAAAAGATGCGGATATTTTGCCTTCATTTGATCCTCACGTTCCCAAGTAAACTCGGGTCCACGCTTAGATTCCCAACGAACCTTGACCAAAGGAATGCGCTTGCGTTTAAGCCACTTGACTTCACGTTCCATGATTTCCACTGGTTTCTCAACAAATTTCAGTGTTTTATCAACACGAATTTCGTCAAGCGGTATGTGGAGGTTTTCATCAGCTAAACACCTCTTGAGATTGGACACGTGAAAGGTTGGATGAACATTTCCAAGTTCAGGAGGTAACTCAAGTCTGTAGGCTACCTTACCGATTCTTTCGACGATCTTGAATGGTCCAACATATCTAGGTGCAAGTTTTCCTTTCTTTCCGAATCTGATCACACCTTTCCAAGGTGAGACCTTAAGTAATACACGATCACCGACTTGAAAATCCAAGGGCTTGCGTTTTAAGTCCGCGTAATTCTTCTGACGGCTTCTAGCTGCCTGAAGGTTATCACGAACTTTCTTTACCTTATCTGTTGTCTCTAAAATGAGGGCAGGTCCAGTAAGTTGAGCCTCGCCAATCTCATTCCAGCAGACTGGTGAACGACATTTTCAACCATAGAGAGCCTCGAAAGGAGCCATGTTGATGCTGGAGTGATAACTGTTGTTGTAGGAGAATTCAATCAATGGAAGATGTGAATCCTAACTACCACCAAAATCGATCACACAAGCTCTAAGCATATCCTCCAGTGTCTGGATTGTTCTTTCAGATTGACCATCTGTTTGCGGATGATAAGCTGTGCTCAGATTAAGTTGAGATCCCATAGCAGATTGCATGGTTCTCCAAAAATGAGAAGTGAAACGAGCATCTCTGTCAGAAATGATGCTCAAAGGAACACCATGTCGAGCTACAATTTCATCTACGTAGATTTGAGCAAGTTTGTCAGCCGAAAAATCCTCACGGATTGGTAAGAAATGCGCTGACTTTGTAAGACGATCCACGACTACCCAGATGGCATCGTGACCTTTCTTTGTGCGCGGAAGTTTAGTAATGAGATCCATAGTAATGTTTTCCCATTTCCAAACTGGGATCTCCGGTTGCTCTAATAATCCGGAAGGACGCTGATGTTCAGCCTTAACCTTGAGACAAGTAAGGCATTTGGATACGTATAAGGCAATGTCTTTCTTCATACCAGGCCACCAATACTGAATACGAAGATCCTTATACATCTTATCTGAGCCAGGATGAATGGAATAACGAGACTTATGGGCTTCATCCATAAGCAAGGTACGAAGATCATCTTGGCTTGGGACCCACAAACGGTCCATGAAATAGTACGATCCATTGTCTTTCAGTTCAAGAGCAGGTGTTATGTGATAAGGGAATTCCTTATCCATTAAACCTTGTGAAACACAAGCTTGTTGAGCCTGAGAAATACGTGCTTGGATATCGGTTAGAATAACAGATTGGACACGTACACAATGAAGCTTAGTACGTTCCTTGCGACTCAATGCATCGGCTACGACATTCGCCTTACCAGGATGGTAGCGAATCTCGCAGTCGTAGTCGTTTAGAAGTTCAACCCAACGTCTTTGCCTCATGTTGAGTTCTTTTTGATTGAAGATATGTTGAAGACTTTTGTGGTCTGTGAAAACCACACATTTTGTGTCGTACAAATAGTGTCTCCAGATTTTGAGAGCGAAGACAACTGCACCCAACTCAAGATCATGAGTGGTGTAGTTCTTCTCATGTATCTTCAACTGCCTTGATGCGTATGCTATGACTTTGTTTCTTTGCATCAGGACGCAGCCAAGTCCTAATTTAGATGCGTCGCAATAAACGACGAAATCATCGTTGCCCTCAGGCAATGTTAAGACAGGCGCGTCGCAAAGCTTTTGTTTCAAAGTCTGAAACGCTTCCTCTTGTTTGACTCCCCAATCAAATGGCTTGTTCTTCTGAGTTAGAGCAGTTAGAGGAACTGCAATCTTCGAGAAATTTTCTATGAAGCGGCGGTAATAACCCGCTAGACCAAGAAAAGAACGAACTTCAGTAGGGGTAGTAGGTGTATCCCAATCCTTAATCGCGCTGATCTTGGAGGGATCTACATGAATACCTTGTTCGTTGACAATATGTCCTAAGAATTGAACCTCTTTAAGCCAAAATTCATACTTGGAGAATTTGGCGAAAAGTTGTTCTTTCTTTAGGAGTTCCAAAGTAAGACGGAGATGTTGCTCATGATCAGCTCGCGTCTTAGAATATATCAAAATGTCATCAATGAAAACAATGATGAACTTATCTAAATAAGGCTTGCAGACCCTATTCATTAAGTCCATGAAAACAGCAGGAGCATTAGTCAAACCGAATGGCATGACTGTGAACTCGTAATGTCCATAACGAGTACGGAACGCTGTCTTGGGAATGTCTTCTTCATGTACACGAAGCTGATGATATCCAGATCGTAGATCAATCTTTGAAAAGTAAGATGCGCCTTGTAATTGATCGAAGAGATCATCAATGCGAGGTAGGGGATATCGATTTTTGATGGTAAGCTTGTTAAGCTCACGATAATCGATACACATCCTAAAAGATCCATCCTTCTTCTTTACAAAGAGAACGGGAGCACCCCAGGGTGAAAAGCTAGGACGGATAAAACCTTTTTCGGAGAGTTCCTGCAGCTGTTTAGACAATTCTTGCATCTCGGATGGTGCAAGACGATATGGAGCTCTGGCAATGGGATTTTCACCAGGTACGAGATCAATACGGAACTCGACTTGGCGTGCTGGAGGTAGACCAGGTAAGTCTTCAGGGAATACTTCGGAATAATCCCGAACGACAGGAATATCTGAAATAGACTTACCCTTGCCTTTATCTGCTGTAACATGTGCTAAGAAAGCCACATAGTGCTTTCGCAGATACTTCCGTGCTTTAAAACAAGACATAAGTTTGAGACCACCGGCAGGCTTCTCACCACGAACCTGTAGGATCTCGCCTGTAGACAGCGGCACACGAACAATCTTCTCAGAACAAACTATCTCTGCGCGATGTTTAGATAACCAATCCATTCCCACAATAACGTCGAAGCTTCCAAGTTGCATTGGCGTGAGGTCGATAGGAAAAATATGGTCGTTAAGGTTTAACTAGCAGTTGCGCAGAACAGAATTTAGAACAATGGGTTCACCACTGGCAACCTCTACTGTCAAAGGTTTACCTAGTTTCGTTCTAGACACGCGAAGCATTGTCTCAAAAGACAATGACACAAAGCTCTTGTCGGCACCCGAATCAAAAAGAACAGATGCTGGCTGATTATTAATAAAGAACGTACCGTTCACCACCTCGTTGTCTGCTTGTGCTTCTTGTGCATTCATGTTAAAGACTCGACCTCGAGCCGGTGCCGGATTCTGGTTTGCATTCTGGTTCTGGTTGACTAGTCTTGGACACCGATTTCTGTAGTGGGTCAGATCCCCACAGTTATAACAAGCACCTGGTGGGTAGTTTGGTCGTGCAGCCTGACCCTGTTGTTGAGCAACCTGTTGAGCAGGGTTCTGGACTGCGTGATTCTGAGCAAACCGACAAACATCGGCAAGATGACCCGATTTCCCACAGTTAGTACAGAAACGGCACTGATATTGTGGCTGGTGGTGACTGTTGCATCGATTGCACAAAGGTGCACTTCCTGAATATGGTTTCTTTGCTGGAGGCTGGTTGGGAGCTGCCTGGTTAGCCTGGGCAGTGACAGCATAGTTTTGGGAAGCCTTACGCTTCTTTGACCTCTTTGACGAACCAGAATCCTTTCCATTCTTGTTTTGACCTTTCTTGTTATCTTCCTTGTCAGCCGACTGCTTTTTGCCCTTGTCACTCTTCCTGTGTAACTTGTTCTTTCGAATCTGCGACTCAGTCAACGTCGCTGATAACTCGATCGCCTGACGTAGTGTGGTAGGGTTGCTACCAGTAAGAATGTCTTGTACTGAGTCAGGTAGGCCGTCGATGTACCTTTCGATGGCCTTATCGAGTGGGGTAACCATAGTTGGGAAAAGAAGACTCAACTCCTCAAACCTATCCGTATAAGCCCTGTGCTCGCCACTATCTTGCTTCAAAACATCAAACTCTTTCTCCAACGCTCGTTGCTCATGACGAGGACAAAACTCCCTCATCATAAGAGCTCTCAGTTCAGCCCATGTTTGAGCTAGAGCAACTTCTGCACCTTGATCTCTCATAACTCCATTCCACCATGTAAGAGCCCTCTTCTGAAACACGCTTGAAGAAAACTCGACTTTGCGATTGTCAGGACACTGCACATGACGGAAAGTGTTCTCGATGCTTTCGAACCACTGAAGAAGCCCAGTTGCTCCCTCAGAACCACTAAACTTGAGTGGCTTAGCCGAGCTAAAATCCTTGTATTTGCATGTACCATTGTTGTTGTTGGCCTGGTTCCATTGAGCAAAGAGATTCGGAAATTGAGCAGCCATCTACTGCGCAATAATCTCCGCCAACTCGGCAGTAGCTATCTGGTTGTCGCGTCGAGGAGGCATTCTAGAAGAGAAAAACATGAAATGAAACGAGTGAGATGATTGGATGAAGAGAATGAGATGAAGCAAAAGCAATCAAAAGCAAAGATGGCGGTTATGCATCGCAAAGCAAATAAGCGACGTGAAATGTCTAGTCAAAGTAAATGGGTCAGGATTAGTGTATCGCGAAGACATGCTTGCCTATAAGTGAACACTCACCCCAAGAGTTCCCAGGTAAGAGTGACTGGTCCGATTATGTGGATTTGTACGAACACTCTAGCCTTAGACAGAAAACCCAGGGTACAGGCATTCACTCTTCCAGTTCGCACATGTTCACACTATTAACCCAAAACTTTGACGGGATTTTTGAAATCCAAAGAGGTTCAAAACCATATAACAGAGGGTTCAAAACCTTATAACAGAGGGTTCAAAACCTTATAACAGAGGGTTCAAAACCTAGTAATCAATCATCCTAGAACAGATGATTAATTTTCAAAGCGGATTCGGAACCGAAGTTCCCGTTGTGGTTATCACCTAAGGATAGGTGATGTGCATGTTTTAAACTCTAAACACAAGATAACTTGTGTTAGGGTCCTAGAAAGTTATAGTCTAGGTCAAAGCATTACTAATAACCTAATTCCCTATAACCAATGGCTCTGATACCAACTCTTCTGTCACACCCCGGCCGCGTATAACATGCAACCGCGGCGGAAACGCCGGGGAGTGTCGTGGACAGAATTAAATTGTTTCATAACCATGGCATACAAGGTGTATTTTATTTATAAACAAAGGTGTTACATTGTCTTGGAAAGAGAGTACGGAAATCAAAACATAATTAAGCTAGTTCAAACTTCATTTTTAGGCTCTAAGGCACAGGTCCGCCCTAGAATCATGATCATCGTCCTATGGGATAGCTCCTGAAAACACATGTGAAAGTAGGTACGTCAGCATAAAAATGCCTGTGAGATACATAGGTTTTGTGAAAATGGGGTTCATGACTTGAGTTTTAAAGAATGTTTAATAACAGTCAGTCATGAACCTTGTAATTTGTTTTGCTTTGTAAATCATTTGAAAAACGATAACATCAAACGATATGTATAGATAAGTGCAAGGTTAAACGAATAACCAAGTAAAATGAGTTGAATAAGATAAGTTGTTTGTGAAAATAATGTCTTGTGAAGAATATGTTACTTATGTAAAGTGTAATGTGTCTAAACTGAAATGACTTAGATAACGCCACGATATGTAATATTATACAAACATTTATATATAGGAAGTACCAGCGGCGTATCCACCATGTTTGTATCATATTACATACGCCACGTTACTTAAATCATTTACCCAAACCAATCCACCATGTAAATTGTTCATGTGTAAACCAAATGTCAAGTGTTATTGTAAATCATGTCAAATGTTTATGTTCAAATGTAAACCACCAAATGTGTATGTCAATGTCGACGTGTTTATGTTCAATGTAAATCATGTATTGTGCATCCCAAAATGTATCATGTATGGTAAGCGAAATGTATCAACTTAAACCATATGCACAAAACAAGTCGTTGAAGTAAAACGTGGTTTAAATCAACGTTATGTTCTGCGGAAAATGCATGCTCTATTGATATTAACATTTATGCGGTATTGTAAACTATGCATACATCCAAGCCTTGAGACTGCGGCGATAAACCCTTAAACAAATTAAAGGTTTATCTAAGTTATGTATATCGAATTCGGTCACTCCTTCCAGTCCTATCAAACCCAGGACTTCAGGAATGGGAGTTGTCAATTCCTATGGTACCACTACCTACTAACGAACGGCGTGATCAATGTTAATGAATGTATTGTCCCATGTTAAACAACCCAAATGTCATAACAAAATGAAGGCATGTGATGTAAACAATTGTACTAAGTATGCTAAGTAAACATACGAAGCAGAGATGTTCATGTAAATCAATGTGTCCATATGCTGAGTAAACATATGCAACAGAAATGTTCATGTAAATCAATGTGTCCATATGCTGAGTAAACATATGCAACAGAAATGTTCATGTAAATCAATGTGTCCATATGCTGAGTAAACATATGCAACGGTAATGTTTATGTAAATCAATGTGTCCATATGCTGAGTAAACATATGCAACAGAAATGTTCATGTAAATCAATGTGTCCATATGCTGAGTAAACATATGCAACAGAAAATGTAATGTAAATCAATGTACTAAGTACGCACACAATGGGCATACTTAGCATGAAATGTGATGAAATCATGTACTATAATGTACTAATGAGCATAGCAGATATATGATGTGAAAACATGGAAAACATGAAAGTAACAGATAGGCACATGTGTTTCACCCCAAAATAGTTTGGAAAACAGTAAAAGATGGGGTTCTATGTACTCACCTGAGATTGCTTTGAGTTCCATGTATAATAACCAGATAATGCTAAAGATCACGGAATATCAACGGCACCTAATAGGTAGCTTATGTTAATATACCGGACCAAATCGGAAGATCGGATAGTACGCGGGTTCGTAAACCAAACGAGTATGGAGACTCATGTAATATGGTTCAACAAAGCCTACATACTAAAATGAAACTTAACCTAAGTGCTTACGGTCCAGCACGACCCGTTTAGGTAGCTTATGCCACCTTACGCGTCGTTCGCGTAGAACGCGTTTGGAACGCCTAACATTGCGACCACAAGGTATAACCTCGGAAGGTTATAGCTATGGTCACCTAATATGTTTGGTCGGATCCTAAAGATCGACCAAATGGGTCGGGTTCGGAAGTATAAGCGATGGTTTAGATCGCTTACCTTACGACCCTATATAAGCACTATACTAAACGTGACGAGCTAAGCATGTTAGAACATGCTTAACTTAGTTTAGAAAACAGGTTTGGCATCAAAACAAACGGCTTTGATGCCCACGAGTAGTTTAGTTACAAAACACGCAAGAATGCGCATTTTGGCCGAAACTACGACTCGTCACTAAGCCTAGATAACGGGGTAATCAGTAGGTATGGTCACTACGGACCATGACCATCGTGATCACGCTCACGTTATGAAGTTCCATGAACTTCGCATCGACCATAAGCTGGTCAATGCAGAAAGTCAACTAAACGTTGACTTTCGGACTCGAAAAGCGAATAAAAGAGCGAAAGAAGACTTACGGAGGGTCCCCGAGTGCAAATCAAGATCAAACAGCTCAGGTATGAAACAGTGGTTTCAACTTAGAGCTTTAGGATCTGATTTTGTGATTTTTACACTAAAGGGGGGGGTATTTATAGGAAAAGTGGAACCGTTAGGATCGTTTTATCGAATATCGTGCCTTGATCTCGTGCGTACATGTGTCCAGTGGATAAGTTCAGTGAACTTGACCCTTGGCCCTTCATTTGGGTGAAAAGGCATCGCCCTTTGATCGAACGAAAGGCCAGATTCTGCATTAAATGCAAAATCTTTCTGTCAGACATCCCCACGCGGCCCGCCTCACATTTGGGCAAAACTCACGCGGGCCGCCTGGCCCTCTCTGATCTGCACCACTTGCAGAATTTACACATTTGGTCCCTGTTGCGTGTTTAAGCTATTTCCAGCCCTTCTAAGACCTGTAAAGCCATCTTTAAGGCCCTAAAATGATGCCTAAACATTGGGGACATGAAACATGCCCAAAAATATGTCGGATGTCGGTTCGTTTGGCCGTACGATCGCGATGTTCGCTTAATTACGACGGAATGCGCATAAGCGTGAAAGACGATCCAAATGACGCGACGAATGGATTTTTCTTATGCCAAACACTAAGGCATAATATAAGGATGCTTACATAAATTTTTGGATGTCCGGATGTATTCAGAACGTAAGTTATGCGCAAAAGTGCAAACTTGTGCACTTTTTGACACTTTTAGTCCCTGAATGACCCAAAAGTTTATTTTAGCATACCAAACCCCTCAAAGCCTATTTCTAAGCTATGCAAAGGATATTTATGGTAAGTTTAACTTATGGACATGTTCCGGAATGTTCGTTACAGTTCAAATTGGCATACTTTTACAGTTTGTCAAGTTTAGTCCCTGTAAGCGAATTAACTTGTTTTTGCTATACCAAAGCCTTCAAAACTTATTTCTAAGTTATATAAAGGTTATTTATGGTATGTTGAGTATATGTTGATGTTCCGGAGTATTTGTCGCATTAAACTGAGTACGTTTACGCACCAGTTTGCGTATAATGCTCCAGAAAGCGATGTAGAGTTTGAAATTGAACGAAAGTCAAAACATGAAAAATGTAAAACATAATCAAACAATCATTGGGATAAAATAACATTGTTTTATTGATAATTGAACTGTTCACAATGATTACAAGCACAAATGTTACATAAACCAACACTATACATCCATTTTGATTGATACTGGCGCCGACTATAGGCTTGTATCTATAGAAATTTAAGAACCTTCTTGGTCTAGAAGCAAGTAAGCTAGACACCCCCCCCTCTATTCAATAGAATTAGCGAATGGGAAATTAGTCAAAGAGGATGAAGTTATTAGAGGTTGTACACTTGAGCTTGGGGAACGAAAGTCTTCTATTGACCTGCTACCAGTTGGATTAGGAAGTTTTGATGTTGCGGTTGGTATGGATTGGGTGTCCAAGAATGGAGCTGAAGTTGTTTGGCATGAGAAAATCATTCGCATCCCTCTTGCAAATGATGAAACACCTTTAGTACACGTCCTGCATACGGATGATGCAAGGACATTGGACCTCATAAGGCGGAAGACTGCGACAATTCACATTGGCTATGAGAACACAGAAGTGTCTCCAAAAAGGCGGCATAGCCTTTCTTGCTCATATTGTCGACAAGGAGACCAAGGAGCCAAGATTAGAAGACACCCCCATTATAAAGGAATTCCCAGAAGTCTTTCCCAAAGACTTGACTGGGCTACCTCCACAGTGGCAAGGGAAGTTCTGAAGAGATCTAGTGCCAGGAGCGGCACCAATAGCAAAGGCGCCTTAACGGTTAGTCCCGTCCGAAATATAGAAGCTTTCAACATGACTGCAAGAGTTTCCAGACAAGGAAATTTATCAGGATCGAGCTTCTCACCTTTGGGAGCTCTAATGTTATTTGTTAGGAAGAAAGACGACAACTTTCATATGTGCATACAGCTTGATCTGAAAGGAACTCAGACGAGTTAATGAGGAAAAAGTATGGTGCAAAGGTTACAGGGAGATGGACAACTAACCATCAAGAATCGGTGCCCCCTTACCGAGAATTGATGACTTGTTTGACCAACTACAAGGTTCTAGCTACTAATCCAAGATTGACTTAAGGACAGGATATCACTAGTTGAGGACACCAGAAGAAATTACCCCTAAAACGGCCTTACAGACTCGCTACGGGCATTATGAGCTCCTTATCATTCCGTTTGGCTTAGCAAATGCACCGGCAGTATTCATGGATCTCATGAATCGGGTGCGTAAGCTGTACCTGGACAAGAACGTGAGCATATTCATTGACGGCATTCTTATTTGCTTAAAGACCAAGGAAGGTCATGAGCGACATCCGCAAGCTATCTTGGGGCTTTTGAAGAAAGAACAGTTATATGCAAAGTTGTCGAGTACGAAGTTTGGATTCGCGAGGTGCAATTCTTAGGTCACATGATGAATAAGAATGGAATTCATGTTGACCCTGCCAAGGTCGAAGCAATCAAGAATTGGGAAACCCCCAAGACGCCAACCGAGATACGGCAATTTCTGGGGTTAGCAGGCTATTACAGATGATTCATAGAGGATTCTTCCAAGTATTACTCAGCCGCTAACGTCCCTAACCCAAAAAGGGATAAGAAATTTAATTAGGAAGAGAAACAAGTAGCAGTTTTGCAGACGATGAAGGGTAAACTCTGCAATGCACCTAACTTATCTTACCTAACGGCACCAATGGATTTATAGTTTACTGTGATACTTCTCGACAGGGTCTTGGTTGCGTGTTGATGCAACAAGACAAAGTCATCACATACGTGTCACATTAGTTAAAGGTACAAGGAAAGTACCACCCGACACACAACCTTGAGCTAGGCGCTGTGATCTTCGCGTTGAAGATCTAGCGTCATTTCCATGTGGCGCTCGTTGCACGATCTTTTCGAGATCACAAGAATTTGCAACACATTTTCAAGCAGAAGGATTGGATTATGAGTTAGCGTAGATGGGTTGAGCTGTTGAATGATTATGAGTGTGAGATCAGATAACACCCGGGTAAAGCAAACGTTCTAGCCGGCACCTTGAGTCGCAAGGAGCGCGCAAAGTCTCTACGGGTGCGAGCTTTAGAAATGAGAATACAAACCGCTCCCATCGTTCGGATTTGTGAAGCCTAGTAGAAAGCACTTAAACCGCAGAACCGACGAGCTGGGGCATTGCATGGGATAGAAGTGCAATCGGTTCCAAAGGAAAACGGAACATTTTACTCATGGAACGAATTTGGGCACCATCCTTCAGCAATCTACGAGCACTCATTTTGGACGAAGCTCATAAGTCGAGGTACTCAGTCCGTCTTGGATCCGACAAGATGTACCCAGACTTAAAAGATTGTATTGGTGGCCAAAGATGAAAGCCGACATCACTGTATATGTAGGTAACAACCTTACTTGCGTCAAAGTTAAGGTAGAATACCAGAACCCGCCGGAATTATTGCAATAACCGGAGATTCCCGTCTGGAAGTGGGAACAGATCTCCATGGACTCCATTACAAGTTACCAAGGACACAAGAGGACACGATATGATCTAGGTGATTATCGAACGACTCACGAAGTCTGCGCACTTCGTACCCATCAGAAAGAAAGACAGCACAGAGAAGTTAGCAGAAATATCTCTCAGAGAAACTGCGGCACGCCATGGAGTGCCTGTGTCTATCATATCCGACCAGGATGGTTGATTTGTGTCAAGGACCTGGCAATCGTTTCAGCAAGCTTTTGGTTCACAGTTGAACCATAGTACTGCATTTCACCGTCAGATGGATGGCCAAAGTGAGCGGACAATTCAGACTTTGGAGGATATGCTACGTACATGTGTGATGGATTTTGTGGAAGTTGGGATACTCACCTGCTTTTGGTGGAGTTTTCCTACAATAATAAGTGTCACCCCAACTTTCAGGCTGCCCTGTTTGAAGCCTCATACAAACGTAAGTATCGGTCACCGTTGTGTTTGGGCGGAGACCGGAGTTAAACGGTTTATTGACCCTGAGTTGGTTCAGGAAATGACAGACGAGATTTCACAGATACATGATCGTATCAAGACTGCACGTGATAGACAGAAGAGTTGCGCTGACAAGCGGCAGAAACCGTTGGAATTTGAGATTGATGATATGGTTTTACTGAAAGTATCGCCTTGGAGGGGCGTGGTACGATTTGGTAAACGTGGAAAGTTGAACCGGCGGAACATTGGACCCTTCGAGATCTTGGAAAGGATCGAAACCGTTGCATGCAAACTAAAGTCTTCAGAAGAGCTTAGTAGTGTTCAAGTCACGTTCCACGTGTCTAATCTCAAGAAGAGCCCCTCATAGGAAGTAGTAGTTATTTCCGCAGGCGGGATTCACGCCAAACGACAAACTCCAATTTACTGAATAACCTACCAAGGTTATGGACTGGAAAGTCCACCAGACCCGGAAAAGTCGTATTAAACTTATCAAGTTCGTAGGAATTCATGCCATGGCCCAGAGTTTACTTGGGGGTGTAAAGACCAAAACAAATCAAAATATCTGCATTAGTTTCACAACTCCCCTGCAACCGACAACACAGCTTGAATTTCGGGACGAAATTCTTTTAACTGGGGAGAATGTGACAACTGGGACTTTTCCACATTTCCGTACAATGTTAAACAGTAATTTGTGCATCAATGACTGTGCCTGAGGTAATTAATGACATGAAAGTTTTTCTGAATGCTGTCATATACATACTAGTGCATTACATGTTGCAAGATTATTTGTCATTGTTGGTCCCTCGGATAGGATCTTCTTCTTCGGAAACTTAGTTGAACCGGATATGATTAATGCGCGGAATTCATTGAATCACACAACAGATATACGAGAACAAATTCAACTCTGAATTACTGTCTGATCTTCTATTGATTGAATATGAAAGTATACAAGCTCCTTAGAAAGTTCAGACGGACATGAGTTTGCCAGAGAGTGAAAGTATCAAAAGTTACAAATGAGCTGCTCGAACAGCTATTTATAGGCACCGTCAGGATAGAGTGAGTGCTGGCCGATCGGCTGGGCTAGCCGATCGGCTGACATTGCTGACCGATCGAACAGCCTGTCCGATCGGTTGGGCTATCTGATCGGCCAGGCTAGCCGATCGACTGGCATAGTCAACGAAACTCAGTACTTAACAAAATGACGCGCCATATCCTGACTTGCTTTACAAACATACATACAAACATAAACTATTCACAAACAAAACATGACTACATGCTGATGGAAGCTACAGACGTTATTGTACTAACAGACTCCCCCTCGGATGTAGTTGTAGTTCCTTCCAGCATAGTCTTCAATTCTTCATGTTCCTCCTTCGCTCTTTGGCCTTTTGCCTCCTCTTTTCTTCTCTTTCTTCTAACATCTTTCGTCTCTTGTGTCTACCTTCACTCATCCACCATTTCCTGTACTCTGGGTCAAAATCACGCTTTCGATCCCATTTTGGAATCTTGTTTTCTTCAGATTCAATTGGCGTCTGATCTGTT